>NC_133773.1:143273386-143345023 GCF_003597395.2 Chelonoidis abingdonii | reverse complement strand
TTCTCATCCACTGTAATCCCAGGTCCTTTTCTGCAGGACTGCTGCCTAGCCACTCGGTCCCTAGTCTGTAGCAGTGCATGGGATTCTTCCATCCCAAGTGCAGGACTCTGCACTTGTCCTTGTTGAACCTCATCAGATTTAGCTGAGCTGCTCCAGGAAGCTCTCAGAAAATTCACACCAACGACTGATCTTATGGCCAAGGCCTGAGTGTGGGACCCAGGTGATTGGAGCTCAATTCCCAGCACTGTCACAGGCACCCTGTGTTATTTCAGGCAAATCAACTCAATCTTTCTGTGACACAGGTCCCCTTCTGTAAACGGCTAATGCTCCCTTTGTCTGTCTTGTCTATTTCGATTGTTAGCTCTTTGAGACAGGGACCGTCTCTTGCTATGTGTTCATCCAGCACCTGGCACAATGGGGTCCTGATCTCAGTTAAAATATCTAGTTAATAGCAGCAGATGATTTTTTTCCTCACCAGCGCTAGGGGATTCTGGGACATGATCCCTTTTCTGTTCAGTTTGTTTGTTTCACCCAGTGTTGGCAGGTACACCTGGTGTATGAGCGATGAGAGTGAATCAGGATCCTGGAACAGCAGAAAACAGCTGCAGATTCATTAATCTTGCTCCCTTCACACCTGTGCGGGGAACCTCACCTAGCTATTAATGTGCTAATTAAAATGGAATCAGTTCAGATCATCGGGACAGGCAGGATTCAAAGAGTTTGTTTACACATTCTATTTTTGCAGGTCAAAATAACACTTAAAAAAAAAAAAAGGTTGTGTAACCAATTCCCGGTGACTCAAGCAGGGTGTATTTTTTAGTGTCTTGCCGGTGCTAACAATCATAGCATTGAGAGGCTGATTGACAGCTGCCAAGTCACTGAAGTTTGCAGCACATTGTGATGAACAAATGATGCCTAGGTTTATGCCCTGGCACTTTTAATCTGCCTGGCTCCCAGCTCAACACCAAGGAAAGTGCATTGACTTGCATGAGGATAACGCTGTCTCCAGAGGCAGAACACAAAAGAAGAGCCTGGTCCAGAGCCACTCTTTGTTTGCAGTGGAGATCAGCAAGCTCATGACCAAGCTAGTGGTCCTGCTGGAACACTGGCTCTTTTCACTGGCCTTCCCCCAGTGGCTAAAAAGACACAGAGTTGTTCTTTCCATCTCTTCCTAGGGGTATCTGATGTGATTCACTGAGGAGTGGAACAGTAAGAGGTTACAAAAGAGCATTTCATCACAGGACGCAGAGGTGTAATTGACAGAATCAGGGAAACTAGGCAACTGTTCAAATCTCCTTGTCAAAGCACTTGTATTTCCTATTGAGATGACTCCCATCCAAACCCCTGGGGTCCTTCAGACCTGCACACAAAGCCAAACTTCATACCTGGGCCCCTATCTCTGGATGTGGGATTTTGGATCAAGCCATTCCAAACTCCCTCCAACTCGGCGGCGGTGGGGGGAAATTGATCCAAAATTTGCAGCTCAGGGCCCTGACTTATTTCAAAGGACATGGAATGATAACTAGCGATTGGGTCAGCTTTAGGGCTGGACGGAAAGCAAGAATTCCATTTTATGATTGGTTTTTATTCTAGCCAGGTTCAAGTCCCCAGACTGGTTTCCTGCATGTGAGTATTCTAACCACTGGGCTACCCAGTTATTCCTGCGCTCTCTTTACCCTTAGGGTTTCTCTTGTTTGTATCAAATACTCATTAGGCCCTTGAGCACTGCCTCTGTAGCCAGGTAATTAGAGCACTCACCTGCTGTATGGATGATCCCCGTTCACACTCCTTGCAGTGAACTAGGCAAACCGGGCACTTGACCCTGACTGTCCCACTGCCTACATGAATGCCCTAACCACCACGCTTCGCTCTCTGGTTCAGACCGGAGAAAAACGTTTGCTGAAATGGATATATCTCTGGGGAAAGGTTCTGTTTCAGCCAATTCCTCCAGAAAAAATGTTGAGTCAAAAAATTCCCAACCAGCTCTCTTCAGCCCCCAAATTCCAAACCCCTTTGCTTGAGAATTTGGGTTGGATGCATTGCAAGGACGGGCTTCAGAAAGAGATTTGTTAATGCTTCTTAGTTTCAGCCAGGTCATTAACATGCCAAGAACTGCCTCTCTCTGGTTCGGGTCTCCCACTTTGCCAGCTCAACGCAGCAGTGAAAAGGGGCTGCAAAATACCAACTGGTTGGTGATCCGCTCCGACCTGAAGCAAGAAAGGAGTTTGCTTTATGTTCAGAGCCCACAGGTTTCTTGATCGGGATTGTTCACCTAGTCCTAGTATTAGCGATAACGAAGGTCAGGTGACCCAGATTGTCACTTATGGAAAAAAGACAAAGAGGGTGAGGTAATATCTTTTGAAAGCTTGTCTCCCTCACCAACAGAAGTTGGTCCAGTAAAAGATATTCCCTCATCTACCTTGTCTCTGTAATATGCTGGGGCTGGCATAGCTACAACAACGCTGCATTCAACTTATGGAAAAGGTCTGTAGAGGTTAATAGAAAATGATGGTTCTTCTGTAGGGTTTGTTTTTGTTCTGAACCATCCTATATATTACGGTTTCACACCCAGTCCCTATCTCCGCTGCTATCTATCCCAATAACCTGGCTCTGAACAGCTCCGAACAAAGAGACCTTTTAAAGTTCAGCTCTGGATCTTAATTCTGTGCCTCTAACTCATCTTTAGAATACCTGTTTGTGGGATTAGCAAGGGAAGAGTAGGCCTGCCTTATGCTTTCCTGATGCTGCCCAGTGTATGTTGCTCTTGAATGCTGGGCAGGGTGGAATAGAATTTATTCCAATAGAGATCGGCACGCATCTTGGCCATTCCTACAATAATAACGCTTTTCATCTTCAAAGCAGGTTGCAAAATTTTGACTGAGCCTCATATGACACCCCTGAGAGACAGGTATGAGTATTATCCCCCATTTTACAGATGGGAAAACTGAGGCACAAGGCAGGGAAGCCACTTGCCAAGGACAGAAGAAGCCATTGTCAAAGTCAGGCTTAAAATTCAGTCCCTCGTACCCAGTCCTGCACTTCCGGAACTCCACACGCCTCTCCCATCAGTCTCTAATCTTGCACGCTTCAGTTTTTATCCAGAACTGAATGTGTTTTCGCTCTCACTGAATGTACAGGATGACCACAGAGCTGACCATTTGAGGCTGAGCTCTAGCCACAAATAGTATCTCTTCTTCAACGAGTTTGGGGGCTATAAAATGCCTTATGCAAGTCCTGGTGCACCCTGTGAGCTCCCGGCAAGCTGTGAGTTCAGCCCCCGCTACTGGAAGCTTTGGCCTCACCTGGGACCTTGAATTCAAGCAGAGTTTTGTCCTTGACTTCCATGAGAACAACCTCGGCCTGTGTGGTCTAATGCAGAGTAAGAATTGCTGGCAATCATTACCTGAGTCAAATCCAGCACTCGTGTAAGGAGGTGAAACTCCACTGACTTACACCTGGACTGGATCTGTCCCATTGCCTGGGCTGGTCCTGGGTTAGAGAAGACAAGCCCAAAAGACCTATAACTGCGAAAGAAAACAATGCGAGTCTTTTATTCAGCAGAGCTCCAGGCCAGGTGACCGCACTGTTTCCAGCTGTGCAGGAATGTCCTCCACAAACAAAATTTATTATATGCCAGGCATACAAAGAAATGGAGGAGATTATATTAGCAGGCCGTCGAGTTGAGATACCGCTGCGGCTGTTGATCAGCTCAGAATGGGAGGCTGTTTTACCATTCCTGGAAATATTCTCCGGCCTTGGTTGACAAAGAGACAGATGCTTGGGCTTAGATGACCTTTCCCTTGTTTGTATTCCTTGGCATGCCGACTTGCTGCCCACGAGTCAATCGTATTCATGTTGCCACCCCCTGGCTACTGTATCTGGACTTTATTATAAGCAATGTGCAGGAACAAGAGAGAAACGCCGAGGAAGGGAGGGGCTTGGCTGGGAAGCATTTGGTATGGGCCATTGCATGGTATTTAAGGGCCTATTGTTACTGGGTGGTATGGTGTAGTAGCGTGTTGGACGAGGCAGTCAGGAGGTCTGGGTTGTAATCCCAGTTCTGCCACTGACCTGCTGTGAGGCCTTTGTCACATCACTTCACCTGTTTCCTCTCCCACTCTTAGTCATGACCGGTTTGATTGTAAGCTCTTCTGGGCTGAGACGGTCTCTCACTGTGTTTGTACAGTGCCTAGCACAATGGGACCCTGAGCTCATGTTGTGGCTCGGAGCATTTCTGCAAAACAAGTGATAATAGTGTCAGATCTACACCAAGGTGACCTGCAGCCCTAGAAGACCTCCCTGAAAGAGGGATTAAAGTGGGCATAGTTTCAACAGGTTGATGCCAAGTTCAAGGGTGGCACTTTGGCAGCTCACAGGAGGTCAGCCCTGGAGCCTGTCCCAGCGTCACTGCTTACACGCCCCTAGGAAGAGGGAGATGTGAGGTGGTGGTTCTCTGACTCCATTGAAGAGGCATAACCACAACTCATGGCCTGAAGTGGGGACACAAACAGAGGTAACCTATCGGCAACTTCTCTGCCATGAGACCTCTCACCTGAGATTTCCCATGGGGTTCAGCACCATGGCTTACGTCTAATCTCTGTGGCGCAACTAGAAAGTCAGGAATTTGTTAGGAAAAAAAATTTTCATTGGGAAATGCCAATGCGACAAAGCCAAAACCGTGCGTGGGGACAGGTGAGTTTTGATAAATTTTGCATTTGAAAAAAATTTGCAAAACAAAGTTTCTAAAATGTTGACCCCTCTTCCCCTTTCTCCCTTCCTCCCATTTCAACATTTTTGAGATTGAAAAGTCTGAGGATTTTGGTGAAATGACTTTTTCTTTGGAAATTTAAGCCCATGTATAGTGTACAAGAAAAGAGGGGGTGGAATCAGTTGAAATCAAACAGAAAACATTGCCATTATCCTGATCTGAGATGTTTATTGGATTATGGGTTTGTGAAAAAAGTTGAAATTTCTACTTTTTTCTCCCAATCTGGGAGCAGAATGCTTCCAAACTGTCAGAAATTCTCACTGGACAGAAAAACCTTTTCTCACCCAGCTCTAGTTGTAAGACACCCTAGACTCCAGTATGATCAGCGTCCAGTTGTCGTATCCAGCACAGACAATGCTGGATCCCTGTTTTCCTGATGTCTTGGGGTGCCTGGAGCCAGGATGAAAGCTGAGGAGCCTCAGCTGAACCTAGGGAAAGCTGGTGGTGAGGTCAGAAGGAAGAGGAAATAATCAGGAGACAGATGCAGGAGCCAACTTCTCCTTCTAGTCACCAAAATAACACACAGCCTTGAGGGGAGATGTCTTGCTTCGGCCATCACTGCTCCCAAGCACCCAGATCACACTAGCCGGGAGAGCTGATGTCTAGCCAGGAGTCTGTACAATTTCCTCCCAGATGTGGGTCTCCAGGCAGACCAACCGCAATGCTTCTTGCCTGTGTTGGAGGGAAAGAGCTCCTGCTGGACTATCACACTGCAGACCCTCCCACCCCCAACTCCTCCACAGCAGGATGGCCCATTGAGAGCACATTGCCCTGGGGCTCTTTGGCCTTCATTCTTGCCATGATCTCCGCATTGAAGCTTTGAATACGCTGAGCCCTGGTGAACTCAGAGAACTCCTTCCCATCACAAGCTCCGTCAGTGAGGGGGAACAAATGAAATTAACAGGCAGCAGGTTTAAAACAAACAAAAGAAAGTATTTCTTCACACAACGTACAGTCAACCTGTGGAACTCTTTGCCAGAGGATGTTGTGAAGGCCAAAAGTATAACCAGATTCAAAAAAGAACTAGATAAGTTAATGGAGGCTAGTTCCACCAACAGCTATTAGCCAAGATGGTCAGGGACACTACATCATGCTCCAGATGTCCCTAAACCTCCAGTTGCCAGAAGCTGGGACTGGATGACATTGGATGGATCACTCAGAGTTGCCCTGTTCTGTTCATTCCCTCTGAAGCATCTGGTACTGGCCATTGTCAGAGACAGGATACTGGTTGAGACAGACCATTGGTCTGACGTAGTGTGTCCATTCTTAAGTTCTTATGTAATATTTACATGGTATCAATGTTCAACAAATATTCTATATTGGATGACCAGCTGTCTACCCTGGAGGAAGAGTGGACTTTATTTTGGGATTCTATCACAGAGATTGCTGGAGAACAACTGGGAATAAGGAGAATGGAAAAATAACATTGGATTACAAATCATGTGAGGAAAAAAAAAGAGGTGTGATCCAGAAGGGTTGCACTGGAACGTCAGAGTCGAGTCAACAAAGAGAGTAGGAAATGTGCATTTTAGACTTTAAGGTTCTAACTGGATATCCCTTCTCATGGCTGCATCTAGCCCAGTATCCTGTCTTCCGACAGTGGCCAATGCCAGATGTCCCAGAGGGAATGAACAGAACAAGTTATCATCAAGTGATCCATCCCCTATTACCCATTCCCAGCTTCTGGCAAACAGAGGCTAGGGACACCATCCCTGTCCATCGTGGCTAACAGCCATTGATGGACCTATCTTCCATGAATTTATCTAGTTCTTTTTTGAACCCTGTTACAGTCTTGGCCTTCAGCCTGTGGAGATCTTTGCCAGAGGATGTGACTGTGCGTTGTGTGAAGAAGTATTTCCCTTTGTTCGTTTTAAACCTGCTGCCTATTAATTTCATTTGGTAACCTCTAGTTCTTGTGTTATGAAATGTAGTAAACAACACTTTCTTATCTACTTTCGCTCCACCAGTTATAATTTTATGATTGAGGTCTATATCTCCCCTTAGCCATCTCTTTTCTAAGCTGAAAAGTCCTAGTCTTGTTAATTTCTCTTCAGACAGAAGAGAGATTCCATACCCCTGATCATTTTTGTTGCCCTTTTCGGAACCTTTTCCAATTCCCATATATTTTTTTAGAGATGGAGCGACCACATCTGAACGCAGTATTCAAGATGTGCGCATACCATGGATTTATATAGAGGCAATATGATATTTTCTGTCTTATTATCTATCCCTTTCTTAATGATTCCCAACATTCTGTTAGCTTTTTTGACTGCCGCTGCGCATTGAGTGGATGTTTTCAGAGAACTATCCACAATGACTCCAAGATCTCTTTCTTGAGTGGTAACAGCCAATTTAGACTTCATCATTTTATATATATAGTTGGGATTATGTTTTCCAATGTGCGTTACTTTGCATTTATCAGCACTGAATTTCATCTGCCGTATTGTTGCCTTTTCACTCAGTTTTGAGAGATCCTTTTGTAACTCTTCACAGTCTGTCTGGGGCTTAGCTATCTTGAGTAGTTTTGTATCATCTGCAAATTTTGCCACCTCACTGATTACCCCTCTTTCCAGATCATTTATGAGTATGTTAAATAGGACTGGGCAGTTAAGGATGAAAATAGATAATACTGACAGAATGTTGATGCCTAACAAGTATTGGCATGAGAATTTTTGTGAATTAATGAACAGAACCCCATCAAATGTAACCTACAACTTAATCCAAAAATGAATCCAGCAGGAAACAGGCCAGTAACCTTAGAGGGAATAAGACTTGCAGTCAAACAGTTACAAAATGATAAAGCACCTGGTCTTGATAGTATTTCAGTAGAGCTGCTAAAGGGTGGTGTCCTGGATCTAGTTCACTGGCTTCACAGAGTTGTCTTAAAAGTTTAGAAAATCAGTCACATTCCAGAAGCTTGGAAAAGGGGCTATAACACCCCTTTTTTCAGAAAAGGAGAGTGAGCTGCGTGCTGAAATTATAGGGGAATAACGCTGCTCTCAGTCCTGGGGAAGGTGTTAAGACTCATACTACTGAAGTCATTGAAATACTGTCTCAGTCCCAAAATGAGAGCCAACCAGTGTGGTTTCCACACCGGTCAGTCTACAATCGATGTTATATACGTTCTGCAGAATATTAGTGGGAAAACAACTAGGGTGACAAAAGGAAGTTAACTTTTGTTTATAGACTTTGCAGGCCATTGAGTGCATGGATCAGCACTGTGGATACTGCTACCCCAGGATGTGGTGTTTGACGATTTAGCGCAGTAGGTCTCAACCAGGGGTATGAGTACCTCTCGGGGTACACAGAGCTCTTCCAGGGGGTACATCAACTCATCTAGATATTTTCCTTGTTTTCCAACAGGGTACAGAAAAAGCTCTAGTGAAGTCAATACAAAGGAAAATTTGATACAGACAATGACTTGTTTATAGTGCTCTATATATGATACACTGAAATGTAAGTACAATATTTATATTCTAATTGATTTATTTTATAATTATATGGTAAAAATGAGAAAGTCAGCAATTTTTCAGTACTAGTGTGCTGGGACACTGTGGTATTTTTCTGTCTGATTTTGTAAGCAAATTATAGTTAAGTGCAGTGACACCTGGGGCACACAAGACAATTCAGACTCTAGAAAGAAATAGAGAAATCTGGAAGGGCTGAGTCACTGGTTTACTGTGTCTGGTGGAGGAACTGCACCGTTGCAAGGGTCAATGGTTGTATTACAGGCTGATTCTCTGTAGAATCAGGAATACTGAGATCAGTGTGCAGGAGGCTGGCAGAGGAGAGGGGAGGAGTGAGGATGCGGCGCACCCAGGACAGGGGGCATAACTGGGTGGGAAGAGGCAGGGTGGGACTCTGGGCGAAGGGGTGGAGTGGAGGCGGGACCTGGGGCAGAGCCAGGGGTCGAACATCCCCCGGCACTTTGGAAAGTCAGCACCTATGCGCTCAGCTATGTTATTTCATGTTCTAATAGGCTAACTGACGACATAGCAGCTTGAAGACAAAGTAGGAGGTGTAAAATGTAAAGATTCATCTTTAGAGGATCTTGAGTATGCACATAACATTGCCTTAATTGGAGAGGCAACTGATCAACTGCAGCTAATGCTGGAAGAGCTGCACCAAACTGCAGAACCTTTGGGCCTTAGGATGAGTGGTGATAAAACCAAACCTGTTCATGCCTCCCATCAAACGGAAATGAATGGCCTGCTGAGGCTGCGTGTTGCTGGCAGTCATCTTGAATGGGTGAAGAGTTTTATTTGTCTGAGTAGTCAGTTGACAGCCAGCGGCTCTACCACCAAAGAAGTCACGCATCTGATCCGTCTTGCGTCAATGGCATTTCAGCGTCCTCCAAGTCCCGTTTTGGGACAGAGGGGTGTCTGTGTGACAACTAAGATATGCGTGTTCAATGCAGCAGTGGTGAAAGCTCTGTTATATGGAACAAAAAGATGGCCATTAAAAACAGCTGAGGAGAGAAAAGTAAACAGCTTTCGGTGTCAGAAGTTATGATGTATTCTGAACATCTGTTGCTTTGATTTTGGTCACATATGAGGGGATAGTTGGATGATCCCAGCAAACTGAAATCGTGCACCAGCTGGGAACAAGGTGAGTACAGTGATGGGGTCATGTCCGCTGTGCAGAAGAAGGCATGCTTTTACGGAAGGTTTCCAGAGCTGGTTGAAGGAAGTAGAGCACAAGGCCAAGGATGAATGAAGTTGGAAGATGCAATTTTGAGGGATTTAAGAAATCTAAAACCTCCCATACTGTCTCTTTCTGAAGGAAGATGACTTGCACAGGACCATATGAGAGAGTAGTCCAATTCTACATGCCACTAGGGTTACATCATAGCCATGGGAATCTGCGGCAGCAGCTTTGAATGGGGAGTGGGAGAAGGGGGAAGGTCTGAGGCTGGGAGTTCCATTCTGATTACGATGGAAAGGCTTTGCCAAAGGGGAAGGTTTTGCAACTCTTCTTAAATATGACCCAACCGTGGATTTGACACATCTGCCCTGGAGATTCATTCCACAGCCAGATCCCATGGAGGGAGGGAGGTTTCTACATACCTGCCTCTCAGGGTACCTCTACACAGGGATAAAAACAATAAGTGGCTGGCCTGAATCAGCTGACTTGGGCTTGCTGGGCTTTGGCTCCAGGCTGAAAAATTGCTGTGTAGACATTTGAGCTCAGGATGGAGCCAAGCTCTGAGACCCTGTGAGAGTGGAAGGTCCCAGAGCTTGGGCACCATCCCAAGTTTGAATGTCTACATGCCAATTTTTAGCCCCACAATCCGAGCCCTGCATACCCAAGTCAGCTGATCCAGGCCAGCTACGGCCATGCCATGGGTCTATCCCTGGGTAGACATACCCTTACAGTCTTCATCCTGCACTGAGGGTTCTGCATTGTCCCAGAGGAGTGCAA
The DNA here is from genome assembly GCF_003597395.2 of Chelonoidis abingdonii. Lineage (NCBI taxonomy): Eukaryota > Metazoa > Chordata > Testudines > Testudinidae > Chelonoidis > Chelonoidis abingdonii. The sequence continues at coordinate 143,334,834 of NC_133773.1, read as the reverse complement.
CCGTCTTGGCAATTCCTAGGCCTTTCAGCTCTTTATAGTACATTGTTCAAATCTCCTCTGAGCTACTTCTTCCATTGAGATTGGATGGCTTTCGAGGAGGTCTGCCCTTTTCAACCGCAGGTTGTGGGGTATGATGCAGGAATCTCCTGGGGAAGGTCTCGGGGCTGTATTATACAGGTCAGACTAGATGACCCCAAAGGTCCCTTCTGGCCTTAAAATCTATTATATCTAGGAAATAATTTTATTGTATTGCATTCTCCAGGCACTGGGTTTATAGACCCAGGTGCACCTTTGGGTATATGGAGGGATGGCCCTGAGCATTCGGATATGGAGACAATATACAGAGTCTTTTTTAACACGAGGACAGATTAAAATACTCAACAGGTTTTGCTGCATAACCAAGAAATGAATGCAGTGAACAGATCTGACTGTAATTTGCAGCACTGCCGGAGGACCCTCAACCACCATTTCCTAAAGGCCTTCACAGATAGCCAAGGCTCATCATGAGTCCCACTGGAAGGTGATTATAATGAACCCTGTGTTACAGATGAGGGAACTGCTGTCTCAGAGAGGTTAATTGATTTGCCCCAGGGTGGCAAAGCTGATGTTAAACCCCAGGTCTGACTGCATCTTGTGCTTTAGCTGTAAAGCTGTTCAGGGCTCCCTGTTTGTCCATGGCCTTGCCCTGTCCTGGCCAACACTTCCAGCCATAGTGCTGTATAATCAATCTCCCACCTTTCTTTAGGAAGGAAAATACGCCTCCAGCATTCGATGGGATGAAAAAACTCCTCTGATCTCCTGTCACTGAGCTCATGAACATTCATTCCCCCAAAGCAGGATCATGTGATCTACCCTCAGCCAGTCAGGAAATAAGAATGGACTGGACAGTTCAAGACAAGGGGAGTTGCTGCAGGAGTTTGAGGCCGGGGGCACCCTGCCTACCTGAACATAGACTCATAGACTTTAAGGTCAGAAGTGACCATTATGATCATCTAGTCTGATCTCCCGCACAACGCAGGCCACAGAATCTCACCCACCCACTTCTATAACAAACTCCTAACCTATGTCTGAGTTATTGAAGTCCTCAAGCTGCAGAGAATCCTCCAGCAAGTGACCCATGCCCCACACTGCAGAGGAAGGCAAAAAACCTCCAGGGCTTCTGCCAATCTGCCCTGGAGGAAAATTCCTTCCCGATTCCAAATATGGCGATCAGCTAAACCCTGAGCATGTAGGCAAGACTCACCAGCCAGCACCCAGGAAAGAATTCTCTATAGTAACTCAGATCCCATCCCATCGAACATCCCATCACAGACCACTGGGCATACTTACCTGCTGATAATCAAAGATCAATTGCCAAGTTAATTGCCAAAATTAGGCTCTCCCATCATAGCATCCCTTCCATAAACTTATCAAGCTTAGTCTTAAAGCCAGATATGTCTTTTGCCCCCACTACTCCCCTTGGAAGACCCCCAAGGCCAGCCAAGGGAACGGTGAGCTGGGGTGAGGGGCCTCGCATTCTCTGTGCTCTCTTGTGCTTTAGCGCCTGTGTAGAGAGTAATTGGGCTAGAGACCTTCCGCTGTGTCTCCTTGTGCTTGCTGTCACGGTCCCTGCAGAGGCAAACTATAACCCAGGAGGCTCACACCTTTGGTGGGATGCTGGGAACATGCGAGAGCTGCTGGGCAGGCCTGGGGATCTGGCACTAATTTCAGGGCCTGGGCGACTGCATCATAGGGTCCCCAATGCCAAGAGTGGTGTCAGACCTAAGGTCCCTTGTTGCAGTGTGAGTATCCGCAGGTTAATTCCATTGCTATGAAAGTTTTTACCCAGTTTTCTTCTTAGATAGGAGCACTCACCTTTGTTTCAGGTCAAAAAGTGAATCCTGAGATGCTCACAGACTTGTCTCCAGAACGGAACAGTGTGTTACCCGCAGAATGCTGCTGGTGGTGGCTTGCAGCTCAGCTTCTATTTCTTGGCAGTTCCTTGGAAGATTTCTACCATGGATGGAACCTCAGATGACAACCAATCCAGCATGCACTGCTATCCAGCATCAACTGAGGTTCTGTATTGGGGCCTGTCGCAGTCTTCGTTCAGCGTTAACTGCTTATCTCAGTGAGGTCCAGGAAGTACCATTGTTGCACAGACCAGGAGTCAAAGTCACCATTAGCGTGAGTGGAGACACGTCCATTGTCTCCCATAGAGTTACGCCAGCTCATTTGGCCCAGAGACTTGTTAATTGCCTTTCTCTACTGTGTCCTGGTTGTCCACTCTGGGAACTAACCAGAGAGGCTAGTCCTGTATAGACTGCTCCGGGGGTGGGAATAGTCAAGAATGGCTCCCCAGAGCAGTTAGAATGGTGGCTAGGGATCATCCCCAGGGTCTGGAAGAGGGAGGGGAATGGAGCCTCCTAAAGGCCTCTGTTAAATCCAGCCTGCCTTCCCAGCCTGAGCACTAGGACCAGGAGATGTTGTAGGAGGGACTTAATAAAGTGAGGTGCTTGCAGGGCAAGAAGTCACTGACACCAATGAGAGTTAGGCGCCTAATACCTTTGAAGATCCAGCCCTTGCATTCTGGCGTCCCCTTGCTCCCACTAGTCGTCATCTCCCATCACTCCCCGTTCCAGATCCCCAGAGTTCATGCCTAAGAAATGCAACCACATCAACTGAGTGCAACCTCCGGCAACTCCCTCTTCATTCAGGATGAAGTGGAGTTTGCACTCCTTGGAGCAGACTGTCTTGTAGGTGTGTTAGTGTCACACCACAGTGAGAGGAACCCTCCTCCTTGGCACTTCTGTCACATCTACCCACTGCTAACCCTTCCCAGGGGTAAATGGGAGATAGTGGGAATCCCGCTGCTGAATGCAAGCCCAGTAATGCACTTCCATTCTGGCCTGCTAGCGGCAGACTCCATGGAGTGGTGGATCTGGCAGGGGTTGGGCAGGATCTTCTGTGGACTTCTTGCTGTTCACCTAAGTGGTGCTGATGAGGAGCTGGGGCTACTTGGGTGCAGAGAGAGCCTTTCTGAGGAACCCAGAAATTCTGCAGGCTTTCCACTTCCTTCCCATTCCAGTTCTCCATGGAGTCCAGGACAGCTAGTCACAAGCTGTGCTCTGGCTTACTCCCGTGCTTCGCTGTAGTAAGTCATGGGCATGTTTTGCACTGTGGTGCCTTTGTTTTCAGGTTGCTGGCATATGTGGTGCTGGTCTGTGGACATAGCCAGCCTGCTTTCCCAGGGACAACGCCCTGCTTGTATCTGGTGCCTCGGGCTCAACTGCTGCAAAAGGAGACATCACTGGGTGTGGATCCAGGGTTGTGCGGTAACAGACATGCCCCCTTCAGAATTCAGGTGGGCATTTTTATTCTCCTCCATGTAAATGCAAAACTCCTCTTAATTTCTCCCCTTGTTTTAAAAAACTCTCCAGCAACTTACCCTAGCCTCACAGGCCTCATCTTTCTCCCTTTCCTTGTCTAGCACCAGCCTCCATTCTATTTATTCATACACTCTCAGCACAGATGGTACAAGAGCCTTCTCCTTTGCAGCCCTTAGCATGAAGAGATTTCCTCTGCCTCTCCACCTCCTTGTCCAGCCATCTCGCTTAAAACTGCACCCAGCAACACAGGTTCCCTACCTTGCCCATCCCCTTGTGACTTTCATTGGCCATTATGTATTCCTTTGAGTAACTCCAAAACATTATGGGGTACCCGAGGAGGTATTATATAAAATAAAGCAGTATCATGAGTCTCAAGCTGAAAGTATAGCACTGAATCCACAAGTGCTGCAGGACTAGGGTGTAATTTAGAAATGCCACATCAAAGTGTTCAGGGATGTTCCTAATGAACCTAACACACACTGAGAAACACCATGTGCCTCTGATGAAACTCACTTATCACCTGAGCAGACTTTAATTGCAATGCTTAGTTATTCGTGCCAGTGAACATTTTTTCCAGGGTCAGTGAAGTCAGTCTCTTTGTTGGTAAAACTGGACTCCACACCTTTGACTTCCCAGAAAATAATCTCAATAGTACAGCTGTGTAATTTTCCTGGGTGGAGGAGAATCTATGATGATAACTCACTGTTAGGTTTCAACTCTACCTATTTTATATGAGAATTTCATCATTCCACAGGCGCTGCCTTTCCCAGTGGGTTTAATATCTATAAAGGATACCACACAATGCTTTGATGTTGCATTTGTAATTAAAGCTGTATTTATGTATTGATGTGTGTGGATTTATACATAGGTCATAGCAGGTGCACAGAGCAGTCTCTATAATTAAAGTTGAAATCCAACCCCGCTGCTTATAACTTTCTGTAACCACTTCTTTCTGGGTTATTAAATTTCTCACACTCAGTCTTTGCCCAGAGATGAATATGTTTTGGGGTGGGGGTTTTTAAGTTTGAACAAAATCATGTTGGGGGGTTTTTTATAAGAAAGAAAGAAAGAAAGAAAGAAAGAACTCATTGTACTTCCCCATCAAAAATTTGGGGAACTTAAAAATACCTGAACCTATTTTCTTCAAACTTGGCTTGTGTTGTAGATCTCAGCAAGCTTTGAGGAATGCATCATGTTTTTAAAGTTACGGATTTTTTTAAAAAACAGGACATTTCACATCTGCATCATAGAATTTCTTATTGATTTTTCTCTGTTCTTTGTTTTATCTACTTTAAAAACTAGCGTGGTTTGTAATGTTAGTGGGGAGGGCTATCCTGTGTCTACATACATTTCTTAGAACCTGTCTATTTTGGGGATTAGAGCTGGGCAATAATTGGATATTTTGGTTAGTAGTAAAATCTACAAATTCAATTTTTTCCCATTACAAAACAGAACGAAATCAAAATTCAAAATTTCCCATTAAATGAAATTCTGAACAAAGTGTTACTTTTGTTTAGATAAAATCTAAAAGCTTTCTTCCAGTGCTGACATTTTAATTTTATATTATGTCCTATAAAATTGAAATGGAAAATCATTTAAAAATGGAAAATTTAAACATTCCATTCTGAGATGTTCCAAATGCTTTTTTTTTTCAATTTTTCTTTTCAAATGAAATTTTGTCAAAATCGACACTTTTCTATGAAACATCTCACTTTCAACAAATCAGTGTTTTCTAGTGGAAAAACATTTCTGACTGGCTGACCTGAGGATATTTGTATCAGTGTAACTACATTGATGTAGTTTCACCATCGCAACCTCCCAGTGTAAACATTCCACACCAGTGTCACTATCCCAGTACAAATATCCCCCATATAGAAAGGCCCCTAAATCATGAAAACTCTGAACTGCTGTAAGTGTAAAGTTAAGAATAGCACATTTCATAAGGGATCAAAATGGTTTCCAGGCAAGGAGCTTACATCTTCTATTGGCAAGTTATAAGAGCAATTTATATTCCATGCCAATAGCTGAGAGTAATGCAATTAGGAGATTGAGAAATTAAGCACTCCAAAGTCAGGAAATGCAGAATTAAGAATGCAAATTCAACCTCTACTCCATGTCCTTTCATACCTTTTAAAAAATGGTTTTCTTATATCAGAGTCAAATTATGGAAACATTGTACCCTATTTCAGCCTGAAACTGGGATGAAGTATTGTGAAAATTTTTCAAACAAATTCATTCTGGCTTTCAACTAGTCAGAACAGGTTTTAAACATTGAATTTTTCAAAGTTTCACCATAAAATGGGATAGTTGGGTGTGTGGAAATACCTGTGACCGTTTTTCCCATTTTTCCCCCAACCACTTTCAGTACTGATAATGGTTCGGTAGTTCACATTAGTGCCAGATTTTGCCTCTGCATGGACTGAAAAAAGCCTCTGGTGTTAAAACAGTGGCTTACTTTAAAAAGCCTCTCTCTGCTGCCTGGGCAAAACAGAAACAAACTGCTCCTGTTCATAGTTAGCAACATCTTATACCCAGTGTGTCCTGGTGTAAATGATTACACAAAAGAGAATTGGACCCACAGTGGATAATGCCACCTGGGATTTCTTATACAACATTACTCTTATTAATTATGCTATTACAGTAGTGGCTAAAAACTGCAGCCAAGATCAGAGCTCCATTGTACTGAGCACTGTAAACGCAGTAAAAGAGTCCCTGTCCAGAAGAGCAACAAGACCAAAAAAGGGTTAGCAGGGAAAACAGAGGCCCAAAGATGTAAAAAGAGTTGGTCAAGGCTCCACAGCAATTCAGTAGGAAAGCCTAGGTCTCCAGGCTCCCACACCAGTGCCCTATTCATTAGACCCTGCTGAGTCTCATTAGCATGGAGTAAATGTTTGCAAAATTCAAACTTGGCTTCATTTTTAAAGTCTAATTCAAATCTACAAAATGAGACAAGTTCTGAAGAAAAATTGACTTCGTCAGGGCTCCGTACAGGCACAGCGGTCCACCTGTAAGGACCAACTTGGAACAAGCAGGCCTCAGATGATATCCTTTGAATCAAGGCTGAAGCACATTGGCACTACTGTGTTGGGGAAAGTTCATGTTTTGCCACTTATGCGGGCACGATGGATGCCTGTCCTTCTGCCAAAAGGGGAACCCCACAATCCAGACATGTCAATTTGGTGCCCTTCGCCAGCACTAAATTTGTTTTAAAAAGTTAAAGCAAAGTACAGTGTGCTCGGTGAACTTCTGCCTGCTCCTGTTTGTGTGCAAGACACTTCTTTCCCAGGGCTCTCTTCAAGTTTCAGCAATCAGGCAGTCTGGGTTATTTGTTTTAAGCAAAAAGAAATAGAATACAGACAAATGTAAAAAAAAAATGTCAAAAGCACAAATATAGGGAACAGACCAAAAAAATACATTTGATTCTTTCTTGGGAACCAATCAGCTCTCCAGAAATCATCTCCAGGGAAATCAGCCAGGCTGCAAAGACAGGAACAACAGCCATGGGGAATGGATGGTTCTAGCAAATAAGGATTGCAAGGAGGGGAAAGGAAAAGATCTGCTGATGAATTAATTTGGAACTTTGGCATGAGTGCCAGAAATAAGCAAGGAGTCTTTCCTGTAGCAACCTCCTTTGGAGGAAGCCAGGCATTTGGAAACCAACCATCCTGAGTTCACAATAGAGGACCACAGCAAATGAAAATGGAGAAGCCCAGATGGACCAGAGAGGCACGAGATGCAGGGAGATATTACATCAGGTGGAACAGACCTGGGAGCGTATTGTTGGACAACATTTGCAATAGCTCTACCAAACATCAGAAAAATGACACTCTGGAAATGGCGCACCAGGATAGTCTGCAAGGAGTTGAGATTTCACCGTGATTGGGAAAGCAACATTCAGCCCTCCTTCCGCTTCCCTGACAAATGCAGAGGTCCAAGCTTTCCAGACACTCAAGCCTTTAAAAAGTCATAAGCAGAGCAGTAAAATCGCATCCTTCTTCCCATCTTCGAATCTACTAAGAGAGCCGGGGGGATGGAGGGGAAGAGAATGGGGCACAAGGAGACTATATGATTTGCCCAAGGTTACACACCGAGCCAGTGGCAGAGCTGAAAACTAAAACCAGCTCCTGAGAGTCTCGTTCCAGCGCTTTTGTCCACCAGGCCACCCTCCCTTCAGAGCAGCAAGCTTCTGTCCTACCCCTTGGAAATGTCACCGACTCCCACCGTCCAGGTCTCTAGTGCTTTAATTTAAAGGAGACAGGACAGAGGCAGGTGCAGGTTAGAGGTGTGTTATGGGAAGAGTGTTGCAAAATGGACTAGCCCAACCCATTAAAATACAAAAATGTTTTTTGGTGTGTAAAAGTGGTACCTGTGAAAGGTGCATAACTGACAGTCTGGGAAAGTGACATCTTGCTAGCCACAGCTAGCATATGGACCAATTTCCCCCGCACTGCTCCAAACCAGAAGGTAATATCTAAAACCAGTCTCCACTAGCAATTCAATTCTTAGCCTTTCTGTGGAGACAGCCAGCAAGGGGATGGGGAGGCTAAGATTTGTCCACTAGAAGGAATGAGATCACCCAGTGACACCAACTTTAGGCCTACCATCATATCTGTCCATGGAAAGGTGCCTGTTGCTAATACCCAGCACCACCCTTTTCTGTGTGTTTCGTCTTATTATACCTCACAGAGGTAGCATGACCCTCCTTTGAGAGCGCAGGAGTCTGAGGCAAGGTGGGGACGAAGGCCCAGATCCTCCAAGTATTTAAGTGCTTAAATCCCATCGATTTCAGTGGGCATTAGATGTCTAAATACCTTAGAAGATGTGGGCCTGTCATGGAGTGTCAGGGAGTCAGGGCCCTGCACCCCTCACTTCCTGCAATTCACCGTGACTCTCAGCCAGCCAGTAACACAGAAGGTTTATTAGATGACAGGAACACAGTCCAAAACAGAGCTTGTAGGTACAGAAAACAGGACCCCTTAATCAGGTCCATCTTGTGGGGTGGGGAGCCCAGACCCTGGTTCTGGGCCTCCCTCCATTTCCCCAGCCAGCTCCAAACTGAAAGCCCCTCCAGCCATCTCACCCAGCCACACACCCCGGCTCCTCCTCCAGCCTTTGTCCAGTTTCCCGGTCAGAAGGTTTCACCTGGCCCCATCCGCCTCCTAGGCTCAGGTTACGTGCTGGCTGTCAGGTATCACCCCTCAGCAAGGTATCAATGCAGATAGTAAACTACTAAAATTCCCCTGCAACATTCCCAGGTTAATGCTCCCTACTCCGTTACAGGCCCGAAGTGACTTCTCTCAATGTCCCGTAGGGAGTCAGTGGCGTGGCAGGGTCAGTAGTAGAATCCAGAAGTCCTGATTCCCAATCTCCTGCTGTAGTGCTGCTTCAGGGACCAGCCCACTGTAAGGAACTAATATGAAGGACAGAAAGAGCTACATTTTCCAAACAAATCGTGTTTTTGCATGCTGGACCTGGAGCAGCTGTTCACGAGCCTGCCTTGTGCAAGTACTGAGTGCTTGGCCTCTAACCACCTGGCTCCAAAAAACCTCATTCACTTTGGAAAAGCTCAGCTCAGCACTCTTCGATTCCCTCTCCTCCAGGACCCTCCCAGAGTAACTCTCCCCTTGTGAGGAATCCCCAGGCTAAGACGGAGAGGACTGTTGCTCATGCCTGACTTGGAAAAAAAATGCCCATAAAGTTGTCTCTACCAATGAGCTTTTAACAAGCAGAAAATGACCAGAACAAATCTTTAGCAGAGTCTAACAAACACCTCAAAGCAGGGGAATTGGGTCCCATTACAAGCTGTTTGAAGGAAGAAAAGATTAGCATCAGCACAGAAGTATTAGATGATTAGCATTGTTTTAAGAAGCAATCTGAGATGTCATCTGCAGATACGCTACTGATCCATCTGGGCAGAAAAGAAAGAAGACAGGGAGGGGGGAAAAAACCCAACAACCCTGTTTTGTTTCTCATTACTGCTCTAATTCTGGTGTAATTGAAAACGGCCTGAATGTGTTTAGGAACATGTAGGACATCTGTTTCTCATTGGAAGAGCTTCACTTTTTCGAGTGGCGCCTTCCATCTTCATCACAGTCCAAAGATTCCCACATCATGACTTGTCCTCTTTCTTTCATTCTTTCTTTTTCTCTCCCCCCCCACCTTCTTTCCAGAAAATGGGAGGTTGAACTTTCGACTCCATGTAAAACAGTTGGAGGGAAACCATGATAAGCCCCCAGGGATCCCTTGAGCCTTTCTTCCCATTATCCAACTTGATTCTTTGCAGCTTCTCGGTTCTTTAAATACAGCCTCGAGCCATTTAATGCTGGTGGCATGAAGGAAAGTGGGGAGGGTGGAAAAAAGGAGAAAAGTGGAGGAAGCATTTGGAACACTGAACATCAAAATGGAGAAACAAAGACAGCAGCAAGCAATGAAAGCTAGGGCTGTCCGTAAGCCTGCCTGGAACATCAAGGTTTGCTAAAAGGTTCAATTTCTCCAAATTGGTTCCGTTGCTTGTGGCTCTCCTTATTATGTGCATGTGTCTCCAAGGGCGAGGAGGCCCACAGAGATTGAACAGTGGGCAAAATGCTAGCTTTTCTCTGATCCACACAATGAGTCTCCAATGTTCTCCTCATTCCTTTGCATGGCCATAGAATAGTCTTCCCTGGAAAGCGGTGGAGACGCTGTTGCTTAGGACTTTTGAAACTTGATTGGACAAGAGAGAGATTGCAGGACACAATCCTAACTTGGCAGGGAGATGGAGTGCATGGTCCAAGATGCACTCTAACATCTATTACTCTACGATTAGGAGATCTAGACCTGCAGAGAAAGCAGAGCATCAAAGTGACTGCAGGCTGGAATTTTGTCCTGACATTATCAAACAGCTTTGCTATACCTTTATTAGCACTCCAGTCATCGATGCTAACCCCTCAGCATTAGCTTGATTGAAAAATGAACCCAGCTGGGACTAAGACTGCTTTGCTCCCAAAACACTAACAGGAAAAAAATTGAGACAGACGTCACATGGCCAAGATGCAGAGATAGCAAATGAGATAGCAAAGGGAGCTGAGGAGCAAGAAAGTGGAACTTCAGCAAGATGCAGCACAAGGGAAGACAAGGACAGTGAAAGAACCCACGATGGAACATGAAGAAGAATGGACACAACCTGAGTGAGCTGCAGCGAAACACACCGTAACTCTCTCCTGTTATGAACAGCAGCATGCGGGTGGAGGGCACTTACTAAAATGATAATGGCGCCAATCCTGTGGTGTTTATTCAGCCAAAGCTGAGCTCAGTGGGCCTGATTCTCACTTATGCTATTCATTTTACACCGCTCTGGTGGTGTAAAGGCCCTTAAAGTGGTAGTTAATTCTATTTAACCCAACTTTAAGGCCCCTTAATGCTACTAGGATGAAATACTGCCTCCATTGAAGCCAGTGGGAACTTTGCCATTGACTTTGCTTGGATTAGGATTTCCCCCCGGAGCAGTGTAAAGTGACGTTAGTGTAAACAACAATCAGGCCCAATGTGAGTTCTGCCATAGCAAAGTTTGCAGGAATTGCACCATAATCTGTGAGGACTTGAGAATGCTGATAAAACCGCAGCAAACAGACAAGGAGATCATATCCCTTCCAAAGAGCTGGCCCAAAAGAAAGTACTGGAGCTGTTCAAAATGTTTTTGATGGAACAGTTTTCCATCAGGAAAATTCAATTTGTGCTGAAATCAAAATGTTTTGTGGGGAACATGTTGATTTCAACAAAATTTTCAATGGGAAAAATTTGATACCATTGGTTTTGACTTTCTCATTTTGATGCAGAAGCATCAAAATGTCTCATTTTGATGTTTATGTCATAATATATGATTATCACATCTATGTAGATAAATGTAATTTAGCTACATATATAATATTAAAATATTATGTCACCATGTTTCAATATTATCTAAACAAAATGGTTTCACTAGTGAAGTGAATATTTCAGCATTATCAAACCAAAATGTTTTGATGTTTCTGAATAGGAATTTTTTGATATGCCGACTTTTGGTCTAATTTCAGGATGGAAAGTTTTGTGCATGATTGGAATTTCCAGTGGAACAGAAATGCCATTTTTTACCCGACACTAGGCTGTATGTATCGAGGAGTCACTTCTCGCAGGTGCTGAGTAGCCCCTGAGATGGAACTCAGAGCTCCTGGCCTGTGTTTCACATTCAGTGAAACATGGAAAAGCAAGCCAAGAGCTACTGATTACTGTAGCAAAATGAAAAGGGTAAACTGGTGACTTTACAAAATGAAAGTTCGGTGCTTGTGTGCCTAATTGTATCCAAGCCACAAAGGATATCGGTCTGTTGCGGGCCTCAGCTCTAGAGTTGAGATCCTTAGCTCAAGCTGTAAAGATGCACGTATTTCCTGCTGACAGTCCTTGGCGTTGCGCAAGACACTAAAGGAAGACATAATAACGGAAGGTCTGATAGAGCTCTGCAATCATATCAAGAACTAAACTTCAGGCTTTAAAAGAGCAAAGAAGCTGGAGGTAGGGACAACAGGGAAAGGATAAAAAGAAAACAAAACATTCCAACATATAGAAAATTATTATGGCCAGGGAAACTTTGAGAACGATTGGCAAAGAAGTTTTGATGACTCCTGCGATTGGGAGCATCAGCTTTCTATTCTACGAAGTAATGCATTGCTGTTACACATAACTGATAGTAGATACAGGCAGCATGCAGGGCATTCCACAGAGCACAAGGCTGAGCCGCCATCCTTAAAATCTAAGTTTAGTTGAATTTGATGGGAGCAGGAATCAACCCTAAAAAATAGGGGCAACATCTTCATTGAACCTACGGACCTCTTTGCCACAAGACGTCATGGAGACAGAGATCACAGCAGGAGTCAAAAAGGGAATAGCCATTCATATGGATAACAAGGATAGCCAGCGTTATATTTAAAGATAGACAAGAGTTTTTGAAAGGATATAAATCCTGCTGATTTAGGGCCCAGTCCAACTCTGATGTGGGTTAGGAACAACTTTCCTCAGGGCCAGATTATCCCTTAACTGCAGGGGTTTTGCATTTTCTCTGAAGCTTCTGGTTGTGGCACTGTCAGAGACAGGGCACTGGACTATACAGACCTCGGATGTGATCCAGTCTGATGATTCCTATGCTCTGAAAATGATGATGCCTTATAGGTTGGGAACAACTTTGCTAACTGTATATGTAATGACCACCCTCTGGGCTGATACGTCGGGAAGCATCCGGAGCTAAACATATGAGCTGCTATAGCTTAAACTAAAGACTCAGGCTTCCATAACAGCAGTTATACCAAGTCCTATCCCCTGCGGATAGGACTCACCAGTGGGTTACACATGCACATCATTTCAGACAGCACACCTTGTGAAGTTCTGGAGAGCCTTTTGCTCTAATCAAACAGGCACTCTGAGCATGAACAGAATGACAGGGAAATGCCTTGCTGAGTGTTGTGGGGAGGACAGTTCTTAACAGGGATTGCTATTGAAATGTGCCAAGGTCTTCCTGGGGAACTGCTGGATGTATCATCACTCCAGTCATTTCAAACCAATCTGAACAAAGCACTGTAGGGAAAAACTTCCTTCATCGGCTGAGGGTGATGGGCCCAGCTGGTTCTTCCCAGCGCTGATGTCTATGGTCAGCCAGTTGCAGCGTCTCTCCTTTAGAATGGCAGCTGATGTAATTCAGTGAGTAAATCAGAGGCCGCTTCTGGCCTCTTCCCCTCCTTCATATAGAGACTAGTTTGGGCCCAGTCTCTAATCCCAGAAGTGTAGCTACCTGTGCATGGGGAGTGGGCTTGTGTGATCCATATTCACAATACCCTACCAGCCATCAGCACCGTATTTCTAGAGCGGGTCAGAAAACTACAGGGTTTTCCATGGAAAAAATTGACTTTCGGTGAAAAACTGAAAACCAGAAGTGTTTGGTGGCAAACACAGGATGAGGTATTCCCCTGCGCTCATATGATTGATTACAGCTGCACTTGGATCAGCAATTGGGGTAATCATGGAAGCAGTTAGTAGAGAAGTGATGTTACTTGCCCAAGATCACATTGGCAGAGCTGGGGGGCAGAACACAGGGCTCTTTGCGCCTCATAAAGCATTTGAACTCCCTAGAGCACCCTGCCTCCCAAAATAAAATGCACACTGCTGCATGTGAAGCAGCCGCCTGTGATGCCCCTGGAGGGTGCTCCATATCTGAACCAGCTGCTTTGGAAGGTCTGGAGGGTAACGTACTCCTGGAAGCACAACCATGCTCCCCAGCTGCTACCAGCAGAGACAGAGGAGGGTGGCACTGTGCTACTGCCAGGATCAGAACTTGGCCTACAAATGATCCCCTCCGTCAGGCTCCAAACTAACGCTGTGAGCTGCTGGTGAAAGAGAAGCCTTCGTTTGGCTGTTTGGCCACAACGTGGCAGTAAGCTTCCATTTCCCTCTGCTTCTCTGAGCATGCTCCTTACTTTGGAGAATGTGTTACAAATGCCAGGCACAGTAAGGAGGGAGGTGAAGGGACTAGCAGGACTGAATAGCCAACAGGGCCCTTTGGGATGTAGGATATCCCCTTCCTGCACGGCTGTGGGGCAACCATTTCTGCTCCTTTCCTTGTTTCCAGACAGCTCCAAGGGCTGATTGTAAGGATCTGGCCCCTTCTCCCTGACAACATTGGGCAGAGAATGATGTAAGAAGTGTCTGTGAAGCAGTAACAGCAATGCTACTGCTGGATGCCAGTGCCAGAGGCTTGTAGGGAGCCACTGCAGATGCCAAAAAGGAGGAATCCCTCTTAGCCAAGCTTCTGCTCATCCCCTTACAGTTCAGGCCCTGCCAGGACCCCGAAGATGGAGCACATCTCTCAGCACAGAGCAATATAGATTCTGGATGTCGCCTCTGTGATACCTCCTCCCCCTGCCGCCATGGGGTAGCAAACCCACGCTCCATGGCCAGTAGGCGGCCAGACAGCTGGCACGGATTGCCTCTTTCGGGGAAATTGCAGTGAGTCGGAAGGCGAAGGCGACATTGCTGGACTAGGAAGGGTCCAGTGGGATTTAGCAGCGCGCAGGTCCGGCATGATCGCCAGAATTTTCAGGTTTGACATTGGGGGAATGGAACTTTTGTTTCCTTTTTTATGACGTTCCTCTTCATTGAAGCATTTTAGCTCTTGCTTTATGCATAGAATTATAGAATCATAGACGATCAGGGTTGGAAGGGACCTCAGGAGGTCATCTAGTCCACCCCCCTGCTCAAAGCAGGACCAACCCCAACTAAATCATCCTAGCCAGGGCTTTGTCAAGCTGGGCCTTAAAAACCTCTAAGGATGGAGATTCCACCACCTCCCTAGGTTACCCATTCCAGTGCTTCACCACTCTCCTGATGAAATAGTGTTTCCTAATATCCATCCTAGACCTCCCCCACTGCAACTTGAGACCATTGCTCCTTGTTTGTCATAGTATCGTTTCCATTTAGAAATAGCTTATCAAGGGTTCATAAGTGCTGACTGGATGGTTTAATAAACGGTTAATCAGTGGTCATAGAGCCTATCATAAACAGATAGCTAAGGGTTAATGTCTCTTTCACCTGTAAAGGGTTAACAAACAACACCTGACCAGAGGACCAATCAGGAAACAAAATACTTTCAAATCTCAAGGGAGGGAAGTTTGTGGTGTGGGTCCTTTGTTCTGTGTCTGTGCTTCTAGGCTTGAGTGGTGATGCACAGTACTAATCCCAGGCTCTAATCTTCTTATTCCAATTGTAAGTACAGGTAGGAAGAGCAATATAGGGGCTTACATGTTTTCTGTATGCAAGTTTGTCTGAAATGTTCTAAATTGGTATTTTTTTTGAATAGGCTGGTATCATTTTATATGAGTCGAACAGACCGCTGTAAATATGTCATTTACAGAGAGCATTTTTATTCTTTTCTGTCTTGTTTATTAAAGCTTTGCTTTTTTGAATAAGACCTGATGATTTTCTTCTAGTTTGAGGCTCAATGGGATAGGTAATCTCTGTCCAGGATTACTGTCTGTCTCGGGGAAGTAGCTGGTGAGTGGGAAAAAGAAGGAGGGGTGGGAAGGTGGAAATGGTCTCTCTATTTTAAGTAATTAAGGAGTTTAAGTACAGTAATTTCCAGTGGGTACCCAAGGGGGAGCTGGGTGGAGGTTAAAGGAGGGGGAAGGGAAGTAGGTTATTGTACCCTTCTGTTGGAGACTCAAGGCTCGAGTCTTGGGGTCCACAAGCGGAAGGTTTTGGGGGGGAACCAGAGTGTACCAGGCACTGGAATTCCTGGTTGGTGGCAGCGCTACAGGATCTAAGCTGGTAATTAAGCTTAGAGGATTCATGCAGGTACCCAGATTTTGGACGCTAAGGTTCAGATTTGGGAATTATACCTTATGACAGAGCCCAACAGGTGGTTTGTACCCATGGCTTATAACCATCCATAGCACCTTCCGCTGATATGTTGCTAACTTATTCGCCCAATGGAGCCTTCATATGAACTGTGACTGCATTAGTGTTTGCTGGGCTGGGTTTCCGAAGGACCTGTTTAATTTCTCTCTCTCTCCAGATTCCTAATGTACCCATCACTGTGGAATCTAGACAGCAACCAATCAGCCCTTAACTGCCTTCCTCACCAGGATTCAATTGACCAAAACCTTTTGTGGCTTCATAGACACCAAGTATTCAAATCCTTGTTTCCCAGGCTTCCTTCCCCCACCAACCCTTCCACGCGGTGCAGGGAAATGCAGACATGTTTGTCAGCTTTGTCTGTAACTCCTGCTCTCCCTGGGATGGACCAGTACTCTGGCACCAGCCTCGCTGAAAAATTCAGCACATGCTTAATGTTAAGCCCAAGAGCACTTGGAGGAGTGAGCCATCTGAGGGCAGAATGCCTTCTTCTCTTGCTGCCCAGTCTCCCTTCCAAACCTAATGCCAGCATATCGTTGGCTGGGGAAACGAATGTGTTTGCCGCTGTCGTTTCCACTTGATTGGTATCCTTGAGGTTCTCTTCCAGCCTGTTTCAACAGCTCTTCCCCTCTATGCCTCTTGAACAGTTGCCCGTGAAAAGTTCACTCTACCACATTTTCTTTGGGGGCCTGGAGTCTTCTAGGCTGAGGACAAGTCTCATCCAGTGAAGCGGAGCCTTCAGAGGCATTGCTTCAGCGCTGTTTGTGCAACATCTTGGCAGAGCCTCCATCAGCGGTGATGTTTATCTTGCGGCTTTGATATGGATAGTAGCTCAGAGGTACCATTGATTAAATTTTTTCAGCCCTTTGATGCTCCGGCAGCACCTTCTCTAGGTGTTTTTGCAGCCACGGGGGTCAGGTGGAAATCACGGCAGCAAAGGTGGACTTGGGTCTTTTGTTTGACTGTGCACTGGGTCCAGATGCAGGGTCAAATGCAGACCTGGGACAAGGTTTTGTGCTTCAGCCCCTAAGAAACACAGCCCAGAGAGAGGAGTGAGCAACCCGTCCAGATTCTGGGCTGCTGCTAGTCCCTAAATGGCCCCCAGTATAAGATAGAGCAACCCCAAGAGAGCTGTGGGTGGCACTGCAACCCTGAGCTACTCCCACACCCAACACACCCCCTCCTATCCACTGACTGCGTGCTCCTTACACCGGAGCTCGCCAGGGGATTGACCCAGACAAACTCATCTCAGGCCTACACTGCTCCTACACAGGGGGAACTGCCTCCAGCGCCTTGCAGCTCAGTTAGGGCCCCACACACTGCCAGAACTTCAGCTGGAATTGGCCCTCCAACGTTTCCAGGTGCAGCTGTATTGAGGTCCACAGAATAACCTGGCTCTCAGTCTTGCAACCTGCTGTGGGCATAACGTGCCTTCTTAAAGCCAGGGCAGGTGTGTCAAGGAGCCATGGCCCATTCACTTTTTACTGGCCATAAGAGCGAGCGATGGGGGGGAGGGGGCAGAGAGGAGTGAGCAGGGTGTTGGGGGCTAGCAGCAGCGTGGGGGGTGGGTTGTTGGAGGAAGATGTGGTGCGAGGGTAGGGCCTTGGGGAGAAGGGGCAGTGTAGGGTTGTGGCCTCAGGAGGAAGGGGCAGCAAAGGGGCAGGGTCACAGTTCGGGCACCGATTGCCCCACCCACTTTTAGGGAGCTTCTGTCATCCCTGATCCAGGGGCTGATTTCCTGTTCCACGAAGATAAAGTCTGACAGAAGCCCTCCGAGGCAAGTGAGTTCCATTAACAGAGTGAGTTGTATTATGTTTCTTTTAACAAAGTTGGTGTGGATGAGTCTGAGTCCCCTGGAAATGCGTGCAACAAATGAACAAATACCTGTCTAAGGAAGTTCATTGCCAACAACTCCCTCATGTGCCCACATGGAGGCTTCTCACTCTGCCCCGCTCAAAGGCCTGGCCCCTTTGAAAGAAGTCCTGGCATCGCAGCCCTGGTGGCACCATCAGTCTTCACTTCAAAGAAGACTGATGCTAAAATTCACAGCTTCATTGATTCCAAGGGCAGGGGGAACCATTGTGATCATCTCATCCGACCTACCATACAGCACAGGCCAGAGACCTGCCCCACAATAATCCGTAGAGCAGAGCATTTAGGAAAAAACCCAGCCACTCGTGATTTCAAAATTGTCAGCGACGGCGAATCCACCACAACGCTTGTTAAATTGTTCCACTGGTTAATTAATCCCACTGTTAAAAATTGATGTTGTATTTTCAGTCTGAATTCATCTAGCTTCAACTTCCAGCCACTGAATCTTCTTATACCTTTCTTTGCTAGATTGAAGAGCCCATTAAGAGATATTTGTATCCAGTGTAGGTGCTTATAGCCTTTAATTAAGTCACCCTTAATCTTCTCTTTGTTAAACTAAACAGATTGAGCTCCCTGAGTCTATCACTATAAGGCAGGTTTTCTAATTCTTTAATCATTCTCGTGGCTCTTCTCCGAACCCTCTGCAATTTATCCACATCCTTGTTTAGCGCCAGTTGATGTTTAAAATCAAATTTACACAAGTTAAGAAGTATCTGGGGTCAGGGCTGGGTTATGAGGGATTACAAGTGTCAGTTACAAGGTTCATAAGATCTATACATAGCACATAACCAGCATAGACCCAGATTGGGGTGCTGGACTTTTTAAGACATCAGTGGATAAGTGATCTCGGGTACGCCACTCACAGAATTTATTTAGAGTCCAAGTCAGTATTGGTGCAGTGAATAAGTACATGGGTGGGGTGCGTCCCTTAGTTAATCAGAGAAGGAAGTGGGTTATTTCCCTGACCGGCGTTCTCCATAACTCGACCTGGTACTGACGGTGTCCCATGATGTGCTCTGTGGATATGTCGCTGGACTACCTGATGGTGTTGGACACCATGAGCTGTCTCATGAGCCAGGCGTAGCCCTATTATATGCAAAACCATGCCACCCACAGGCCTTATAGCCAGCAGGTCAACCTGCAACCGATGGGTGATTTGCACAAATTTCTCAGGGCAGCCAAATTTTGAGAAGCGTGTGTGTAGCTCTTGTCTTGTGGCTGCAAAGTAGATTTTGTTAGATCCACAAGGACTGGAGAGAGGTCTGTGTTTGGTTTCCCAAATTTAGGAACACAGGAAGTACCATGTCGGATAACCAAGGGTCCATCTAATCCTGTGTCCTGTCTCTGACCACGTCCAACATCAGCTGCTTCAGAGAATGGGGCGAGAAACCCTGCAGCAATGGGATAACCTGTTCCCAAAGGCAGGGACACCTCCAGAATTTCTTTACGAGATAGGCACAACTGCACCTCCTCATGGCTTCCCCCCACAGGGTTCCCCACCACCTTTCTCCTAGATACCTCCCCGTGCAGGTGCTCACCACAGCTCCCTGTACTTGTAGCAGGTCTTGAGGCTGTTGCTGAGTGAGTCCTGCAGGCAGAGCAGAGGGGACAGTGGCTGCTTGGAAGCAGGTTTAGGCCGGGCAGGCCCCCAACAGCAGGCCCCAGGGCAGCGGCAAAGAGGAGCAGAGACGGCTTTCCCACTGCCCACTCAAGCTTGGCCATGTTCTTCTCCCCACTGCCTTTGGGCTGGCTCCTACACCAGGCCTGCCCAGCCTTGCCCCACTTCCAGCAACCCATGCCCTGGGCACCCCTGCCAGTGGTATGCCCTGTGAATGAGGTGCAAACAGCTCAGGCTCCACTGTCCCAGGCTAGGTCCTTCCTGACCCCCAATGGTAAGAGAGAGGCTTGTGTCCTGAAGCACAAGGGTTTATATCCCTTCCAAAACTCATTTGTTTTAATATAAACTAGGGATGGTCATGTTATTCACATAAATGGCTAATCCCATTTTAAAATCCACCATACCACTTGTCCTTACTGCTCTCATGGGGCAATGAGTTCCGCAGGCTTTGCGGGAAAGCATTCTTTTCTAGCAGATCCGAATTTGCCATCTTTCCATTTCATTGGACCATTCATCAGAATTAACAGTAAACCGTGGGAATAAAAGGGCAGGGATGGATGGGAACTGAGGGAACGATCCTGTCCTAAAAGCCATTCTGTGGTTCTAGAAAGACTTAACTAACTGGTGAAGTCAATAACTCCTTAAAGAAAGCTCAAAGAGTAAGAAGATACCGTACTGCCACAGTCACTGCTGTCTGGGTGCACGCTTGCAGCGTTGGGAGCCCGAGAAGAGCTTGCAATCTAAGAACCGGTGACATAGCTACAAGGTACAAGCAAAGTGATCAGGGCAATAACTGGCATATGGTTTGCTACTTCCATTTATACTGCATTAAAGATTGTGATATGCAAGGCTCATGTGCTATAGTAATCAGGGCACATGCACAAACCTGGAGTACACAAAAGTTGCACAAGGGCAGACTGATTTCTCGATGTCTTTCGGTGCTTCTGGGTTTGACTAGAACAAGAAAGCTCAGAGGGGTCGATGCAAATAATTGTTCTATAAAACGGGCTCAGATTTGGAATGATGATTGGATCCCTCCTTATTTTATCCTAACTGGTTCAGCAGCCCCTGTTAGCAATTGGTGAGAGGGGAGATGTGTTACTCTTTCCCTTGTGTGGAGGGAACAGAAGCTCAGTACTGTTTCCCGCAAAGATGAGCTGGATAGGAAGTTGGAATCGCCTAGAATGGGACCCCTTATAGAGGGCCAGCTGCTGTGTTTGAATTCCTAACCCAGTCCCTTCCTTCCCCTGAAAAGTGTTGGTTTAGGTCCTAGGCAAAAGGACAAGTGCTAACCCCATCTATTGCGTGCAACAAATACATTTAGAAGTTCTTGATGCAATTAGATGCAAATTCTTAACAGTGAGGGTAATTATCCACTGGAACAATTTACAGAGGAATGTTGTAAGTTCTCAACCACTTCGCATCTATAACTCAGAACTAGATGTCCGTCTATAAGATTTACTGTGGCTCATCCAGACGTTCTAAGCTGGATGCAGGAATCACTGGGGGAGGGTCTCTGGCTTGAGTTATGCGAGAGGTCCAACTAGTTGACCAGGATGGCAGCGTTACCATCTCTTGAGAAGGATCAGAGGGGTAGCCGTGTTAGTCTGGATCTGTAAAAGCAGCGGAGAGTCCTGTGGCACCTTGTAGACTAACAGATGTATTGGAGCAGGAGCTTTCGTGGGTGAATACACATGCATCCGACGAGGTGGGTATTCACCCACGAAAGCTCATGCTCCAATACATCTGTTAGTCTATAAAGTGCCACAGGACTCTTTGCTGCTTTTACGTCTCTTGGGAGCTTATCATGAGTGTCAAGCTATATCATGTTTTTTCTTAAAGCCCCAGCTTCTGGAGTCAGGTGATTTCATGAGAATCTAAGTTTCCATTTAAAAAAAAAATGCTAGCCCTCTTGATTGCGGTGAAAAAACTTGGAACTATGGCTTGAGTGCTCTCTGCAAGCCCAGCTACCAGGAGCTGGGAGGCAAGCAAAAAGAAACCAAAATGTATTATTATTAAAAGGGAAAAAACATGATTTTTTTAAGCCACCCTTGTGATTTTGAGGGGCCTGAGTCATGCGTTGCAGTTGGCAAGATGGTAGCAGTCCCACCTGACCTTAAAAATCTATGCTTGTATGAATGTCACATTGCTCTTTATGCTGAATGGGCGTGGAAGGGGTTAAAAGGAAAATGGGATTAACGCAGTGTGATTTCCAAGGGCCCGCAGGCTGAGTGAAACAAAACAAAACCAAGCAATGAGAAAAACAAGTTTGGTTTCCAAATAAACAAGTCTCCTCTCCCCTCAGGTACGGGGCTCGTTCAATTCAATTCAACTCGTCTGCCAAACACCACGCCATGTGGAGCCGGTTGCTGTCTTTGCAAGCATTCCTGCAAAGCTTCAGGCCAGAAGGAAGGCTGAGGTCAACTCCACCCCGACACCCCCACACAAACACCCCTTCCTCTGACCCCACCCTCCAAATAGCATACACTTTCCTGCTGGCGAGAGTTCTGTGTCTGGCTTTGAGTTTGGGCCTAATTCCATGCAGTTAGGTACAGCGTGTTTGTGTTTGCAGCAGCACTCACTTGGCAGAAGGGCTGGCGGGGGGAGGAGACTGGGGTGACAGCTGTTCACTAGCCAGCGCTCCCTGATGAGAGTGTTATTGGAACGGGGCTCTGGTCGGGTTCCACTTAGGAGAATTATGTTCTGCCCTCGTAAAATTCCCCTTGCCACATTTGATTGGACATGGTGTTCCTGTTTCATGCCCTCTTCTAATCTGTTGTGTCGTGTGGCTGGGCTCTGTTCACTTTCACAAATTGTTGCTACCTTGACTCTGGGCTGTTAAATTCCTTCTGCACTCCTCCCTAGAGGTGGCTGCATTTCTGAGGTGAAGAGAAGCGATGCCTGTAAGGAGAGGGCAAAATTCTGTCTTTGGGGAATGAATCACCACTGCTTAGGGCATAGGTCACCAGAATTGATATACACCCATGGGTTCTCCTGGGTTCTTTGAACATTGCTTCCCTCTCAGTGGGGCTCACATGCCCTGCTTTACTCCTGGACTTAGGGAAAATAATAAATGGTGGTAACCCCTAAGCACCACCCCCCTTGCAGTAACAAAATGAGCAGAATAGAGTGCGTAGGTCTTCATAATATATTTCTGCTGCCTTCTTCCATGCTGTGATCAGCAGAGAGCGAGACAGTTAACCAAGTACCATCACTGGCCTCTGAATGAGCAGTCCTCTGAGATGAATGGGGCAGGCCACACTTTGTTTCAGGCTGTCTGCAAACTCAGGCAGATCTCTCTGCCACAGTTACACCATTCCAGACTTACATCTTCATCTTCTTTTTTTCAATGCCAATAAAAGCTGAGACTTGATTGCAAAACCCATTGAAACCAAGGGAAAGGTGCTCATTAACTTTAATTTGGATCAAGCCTCTGGAGGGCAAGGCATCTGCTTGAGAGAGACCCGCAGGGGATCCTGAGCAAGTCACCTCACCGCTCTGTGCCTCAGTTTCCCCTTGTCTATTTAGCTGTTAAGTAGGGTTGCCAAGCGATTAAAAAAATTAATCGTGATTAAGCATGCAATTAAAAAAATAATCATGATTAATCGCGTGATTAATCGCACTGTTAAACAGTAGTAGCATACCATTCATTTAAATATTTTTGGATGTTTTCTACATTTTCAGATATATTGATTTCAATTAAAACACAGCATACAAAGTGCGCAGTGCTCACTTAATATTTATTTTGGATTAAAAGTATTTGCACTGTAAAAAAACAAAAGAAATAGTATTTTGCAATTCACCTAATACAAGTCCTGTAGTGCAATCTCTTTATTGCGAACGTTGAATTTACAAATGCAGAATTATGTACAAAATAAACTGCATTCAAAAATAAAACAATGTAAAATTTTAGCGCCTGCAAGTCCACTCAGTCCTACTTCTTGTTCAACCAATTGCTCAGACAAACAAGTTTGTTTAGATTTTCAGGCGCTAATGCTGCCCGCTTCTTGTTTACAATGTCACCTGAAAGTGAGAACAGGTTCCTCATGACACTGTTGTAGCTGGCGTCGCAAGTTATTTACATGCCAGATGCGCTAAAGATTCATATGTCCCTTTGTGCTTTAACCACCATTCCAGGGCACATTTATCCATGTTGATGACGAGTTCTACTTGATAACAATCAAAAGCAGTGTGGATCAACGCATGTTCATTTTCATTATCTGAGTCAGATGCCACCAGCAGAAGGCTGATTTTCCTTTTTGGTGGTTCGAGTTCTGAAATTTCCGCATTGGAGTGTTGCTCTTTTAAAGACTTCTGAAAGCCTGCTCCACATCCTATCCCTCTCAGGTTTTGGAAGATACTTGAGATTCTTAAATCTTGGGTCAAGTGCTGTAGCTATCTTTAGAAATCTCACATTGGTACCTTTTGTCAAATCTGCAGTGAAAGTGTTCTTAAAATGAACCACATGTTCTGGGTGGGAGCAACCACACTGCAAATCCCTGCCTGAGCTATTGCATCCTCACTGGTGCTGAGCCGCCCCATTGTTCTTTCCCAGTGAATTGGGGGGTGGGAGGTTCTTGTCAGTCCTTGTGGGTGCATGGGGGGGATTGTGGGACTTACCACACTCGAGGGGTTTAGCCTTTGTCCTCACTGCCCAGTGGCAGAGGCAGATTTACCATGAAACAAGCAGGATAAATCTCAACTGATAACTTGCCCCTGAGTCCTGGCCGGCTGCTGGCATGTCTCTGTGGACCTCTGGCAGGGGGGAGGCACACTGCCCTCCTCCCCTAAGGGGCACGCAGAGACGTGCCAGCAGCAGTGCTAAGGCAACTCCCTGCTCCCCACCCTTTGTGCCATGCTCAGAAACGACCAGCATGTCTCTGCAGCCCCTGGGGGGCGGGGGTGTCTCCACTCATTGCCTCTGCCCCAAGCACCAACTCCACAGCTCCCACTGGCCAGGAAATGCAGCCAATGGGAGCTGCAGGGGCGGCGCCTGTTGGCAGTGGCACGCAGCGACCCCCTGCCCCCCCTCACCTAGGAGCCACTGTCAGAGGGGGTGTACCATTGCTTTAGGAGCTGCACTGCCCAAGACAAGCGCTGCCCCCCTGACTCCTCCCACATCCCAACCCCCTGCCCCATCTCAGAGCCCACACCCCACACCTAAACTCCCACCCAGAGCCCAACCCTTCCCCCTCTCCCACACCCCAGCCCAGAGCCCACACCCCACACCTAAACTCCCACCCAGAGCCCAACCCTTCCCCCCTCCCACACCCCAGAACCCACACCCCACACCCAAACTCTCTCCCAGAGCCCAACCCCTCTCCCCCCCCACCCCAGCCCTCTGCCCCAGCCCAGAGCCTGACCCCCTCACACCCCACCCAAACTCCCTCCCAGAGCCCAGCCGCTCACCCCTCTGCCACACCCCAGCCCAGACCCTGTATCCTACACCCAAACTCTCTCCCAGAGCCTGACCCCTGACCCCCACATCCCAGCCCAGAGCCTGTACCCTACACCCAAACTCCCTCCCAGAGTCCGACTCCGTTACCCTTCCTGCACCCAAACTCCCTCCCAGAGCCTGACCCCACACCCCTCCCACACCCCAGCCCAGAGCCCAGCCCCTCACCCCTCCTGCACCCAAACTCCCTCCCAGAGCCCAACCCCTCACCCCTCCTGCACTCAAATTCCCTCCCACACACCATCCAGCACCCCAACCCTCTGCCACAATCAAGGTACCTCACTTCATTTTCGTTTACTTCCCATAACTTATAATGTAGGGGAGGATGAAGAAAAAAAGATTGAAAAACGGGGGGGAGATAAGAAAGAATGTTCTTTTTCTTGGGTGGGTCCCGAGGAAGTTCCCTCGAAAATGAAGCTGCACACATGGCCCCACTAACTCTAAATCCACCACTGCCCAGTGGGCAGGTTACCAGCCCAAGCCACAGCAGCGTCCGAGCTCTAACCCAGACCCCCAGCTAGCCCCGACTTAAAGCACCACCGAACTCAAGCAAGAGGGTTTGTGTGTAGACGGGAGGGGGATTGTGGCAACAACACCCAGGCAAGGGTCCAAATTAGCTCTGCAGTGCAGTCACACATTAATTGCATCCAGGGCAAACTAGCTCCCAGGGGGCTCCAGGATCAGGAAAGCAGAAAGACAGCCATCCTGGGACCCAAGCCCAGCTCTGTCAGGCTGGAGTGTCTTGCGCAGAGAGGCTCAGTATTTCCAAGGGCTCAGTCATGCCCGTTGGGCACTGGCCTGCAGCATTTAAGCCAGTGCTATTGAGTCCTGGCCCGCCATGGAGCTGACCCCATTGGGCACTGGCCTCTGTGTAGCGGCCCTTCCACAGCCAGAGGCTCGTTCTCTTTAGGAGGCACAACAGAGCACCCAGCTGAACAAAGGCCTCAGCCCACGTCACTACCCCAGTAGGGGACCCATCACGCTCCCCTTTCTGTGGCCTACCAGCTCCACTGCCCCATCCCTGCCTCTGCTGGAGTGGCGGGTGCCAAAGGGGCACAGGAGAGGCCAGTGTGGCAGGGGACATGCAAGGGGGTTGGCACCTTGTGCCCGCTCCCATTTGTACACCTGTTCCTGGGCCTGCCTGAGAAGTGAGCAATGGCTGGCGCTCTGGATTTGAGGCTGGGCATGGAGCCAGCAAAGTCTCCGAGTTTGAATCCAGGCTGTGCTGCAACTGAGGGTAGTGATCTTGGAGACAGGCCCCATCTGCAGCTCAGAGGTGACAGCACTTGCTCAGCTGGTGGGGATAGTTAATGTCAGAGTGGTGCTTTGGCAACGGAAAGTGCTGAGGATTCGGCTGATGGGTCAAAACTCTCTAGCAATATTAACTCACTGAGCCTCGCAAGCTGCCTGGGTAGCAGCTTACATGGTGGTGTGATGTGGAAACTCAGGCAGGGAGATGAAATGACTTGTCCAAGGCCATTGACAGGATTGGCACTGGCTTGTGTGAGTGTGCCATGGGATCCTTTTAACAAGGCATTTTTCTTTTAAAGCCATGGGAGATGGCACAGCCCCATGCATAGGACACCAAATTGGGACTCAGGCAACTTGGGGTCTCTTCCCAACTCTGCCACTGGAGTGGGGTTAGGAGTCCTGAGCAAGTCACCTCACTTCTCTGTGCCTCCATTTCCCTGTTGTCTATTTAGCTGTTAAGCTTTTGGGGACAGTGACTCTTACTACATGTCCGCACTGCACTTAGCCCAATGGGGCCTTGATCTTGACTGGCCTCTCCAGGCATTGAGGTAACACCGATAATAATAGTGAATAATATGTCGCTCTCATGTGGAGTTAATGGGTGACACCCAGTGGTGGATTGGCCACTAGGCCAACGGGGCCCATTCCCAGGGGTCCCAGTCAATTGGGCGCCCCGTGCCCCAACCCCCTCCACCACCACCACCCCGCCTCGCACTCCTGCCAGGGACTGGGGCAACTGCAGGCAGAATGGGGAAAGGGCCCCCATCTGTTCTGGCCCAGGGCCCCACAAACCCCTAATCCACTTCTGGTGACACCTGCTCAAGAGGGACGTCTTCTGGGCACTCACTGCAACGCTGCTACTGGGGAGACATGGGAGGCGCTTGCAAAGCTCTGCAGGCCCTCGCCTCATGTCAAGGCAGAGGATTTAGTATCGCCGGGAGGAAAGCGGTGTCTTAAAGCACCGGGATGTGAAGATCATAAATAATGTGGAGGTGTGTGTGAAAAACTAGGGTATGCAGGCATCAGGCCAGGAACACAGGCCTGTGCTGAAAGGGGCGTGGAGGGTGCAGGTCGGTAGAGTAGGCGGCGCGGTGATGAAAGCGGCCTCAGACAGTTTGGCAACCCCCAGGTGAGCTGGGGTGGGGTCCATGGGACAGGGCGGGGAGAGCAGCTCCATGTGGAGAAATTTAGGGCTGTGTGACAAGGAGGATGGAGCGGCAGAAGCAAGCAGCAGTGAGGGGAAGAGGGCTGGTGCTCCCTGTCTAAGCATGGATTCTCTTTAGCAGCTTATTATTTATACAACACCATGGGTGAGCTGTCAGAGCACATCCGCTTCTCCAGCTCGCTGGGTGACAGCACAAGCCCACCTGCCTCTGACTGCCGCACAGCAATAACCCAGGAAGCCCTTTGGAGGGCAACAGCAGATTGATAAAGAGGGTCAGGCTTAATAAAGCAGAGAAGGTCATGGCAGCATGACCGGAGAGCAAGTGTGAAAGAGCGGGATGGGGGCCTGGGGGGGTAATAGGTGCCTATATTAAAAAATTGTAACATTGGGACATTTGGTCATCTTAGGTGACAGTAATCCTGTGACAAAGTGGGCTATGTCTACATCAAATTTTATCTTGCAACCTCCATCTTGTGTGGTGCTCAACTCATATCAGACCTTGCCCAAGGCAAGGTTACGATGATGTACTCCAGGTAGCTGCCCTGCCCAGGAAAGGCACGTGACTGCCCAGGGACAGACTCATCACAAAGTGGCCTGGAGCTACCAGCTTTCATAGAATCATAGAAGATTAGGGTTGGGAGGGCCCTCAGGAGATCATCTAGTCCAACCCCCTTCTCAAAGCAGGATCAACATCAACTTTGCTTGGCTCTCAACCACTGGCCCAACCGCATGGGACAATGGACTTGCTACACAGGGAAGCCAGCACCTGCAGCATCTCAGCCTGAGCACATGGCTAAAGGAGACAGACGTTATTCAAGAGGGGGTGCTTCCCTGCGGCTGGGGGCCATCTATCACCCCAGACTAGAAGAAATGGCCAGTGAGCGAAGAGGCAGGAGGGGCTCTGCCCAGCCAGAAACACTGACACAACCACACCTACATAGTGAGAGATCAGACTGAGGACAGGGAGATTCCTTTGCTAAGCCTGCCCACAATTTGCTTCCCTGCCACATTGTTCCCAAAGAGGTTAATCTGGAAGCTGGAGTGCCCACAGCTAGGTGGAGTGTGTGGAAGTGAGTGGGGGATTTGGGAGGCCAGAGGCATTGGATTCAGGGCTCCAGCTTCTGGACTGCAGAGTCCTGTGTCCCAAAGAGGGGCTGGGACAAGGGGTCGGAGCGTGCCCTGGAGCCCCACAGCTAGACGCAGTGACTAGACTCTGTCCAGACCCTCGGAGCATATGGGATACAGCGGGTTGGGTGCACTTGCAACAGATGGGCGTTGACACCGTGCAGTACTGGGCCAGATTGTGACAGCTCACACTAGTGCCACTGCAGGCTTGAATTAGAAGGGAAAGGAGTGACTCACGGCACGTTCACTATTAGTACTTTCGTGTGCACATCCCACCCCAGCAACATGACATGACGGTTTCAGTGAGGCCTGCAACAACTCATGTGGCAGCTTCCATGCAGCATGACCTCGCACTTACAGTGTTTGCGAGGTCACGTTGTGCGGTGGCCATTTTGTTCTACAACATGGCATCTTCCACGGGGGCCAGGCAGAATCATCCCATGGGCCACCAGCTGGCCATCGCACAGACAGATGGGCATGCGATGCATGCTTTGAACATGCAGATGGCACGCTACCTCCTCACACCGATATACACGGCAGGTCTTTCTGAACACCCCGCTCTAGCTCAGCCAGCAGGTTTTGGGTTCGACGCAGGAATCCCTGAGAGGAATTCGCTGACCTGTGTTATGCAGGAGGGGAGCCTAGATTTGTAGTGGCCCTCTCTGCCCATAAACTCAGAATCTCTGACTGTTGTGCTGAGGATTCCTAATGGGGGATTCCAGTCCCAGGGAAAGCAACCCACTGTGCTGAGTGCTCTGTTGGGAGCCAGAAAGTCCTGAGAGTCAACTACAGCTCTGACACTACCACCCTCTCTGGCCTTGGACATGTCACTTAAACTCTTCCTTTCCTCTTCTTCCTGCAAATAATACTCCTTGACCCACTTTGGTAGAAGTGTGGTCTAACAGAAAGTGCACAGCAGATGCAGGCTTTATTCTGGGCTCTACTGTTGATTTTTTGCCTAGTCTTGGGCAACTCACTTAATCTCACTGCAGCAAACTGTGCTCTTGCCTGCACGCTCATAACTGCAGTGGCCTGAATTCAGCTCTGGTGTAGCGAGCTGCAGCTGCCACTGAAGTCCATGGGAGTGTTCCCCTCCACTGCTGAGGCTGAGGTTAGCTTAGTGGGATTGCACAGTGTAAAATGGACTGTCTGAGGTTAAACAGGGCTATTGCTCAGAGATATAACCTGTGAAGCTCCTTGGCCATTTGTGGCTGAAGGGTATAATAGCACAAGGGCTGTGAGGTGCAGCTGGTTAATACTTGCAAGTGCTTTGAAGCCAGGACGTGATGTGCTAGCATTGACCCTTGCAAGGGATGTGATCTGTGCCTCTAAACTGTCTGAAGAGCCTGTTCATTCCCTTCTCTGTCTCCTGCCACTGCTCATTCCCTCTTACGACACTCAGCACCACTCAGGATTGGAGGTGGGGGTTGGGCAAAGCACTTAAAACATGTGCTTAAAGCCATCCACATTCAGCCAAGCACTGAGCCTTAAGCACTGAGCTCCAGGCCCATGAATGCCAATAGGGCATAGGCGGGAGTGTAAAGTCAAGCACTTTAAGTGCTTGGCTGAATAGGGTGGGTTTGCCAAAGCGTGGCCTCAAACTGCAGCAGGGGCTGTTTAGTTTAGGTGCTAGGAAAAGCTGTCGGTAGGAGCCGTTCCATTGACTTTAACGTGAGGGGGGTTGGACCTTAAGAACATAAGAATGGCCAGACTGGGTCAGACCAAAGGCCCATCTAGCCCAGCATCCTGTCTTCCGACAGTGGCCAGCGCTAGGTACTTATCAGAACAGCTCGAGGCAACAGGACAAGCTGCCAAGGGAGGTGTCAGAAGAGACATGAGAAGAGATGAGTTGGACCAAGTCCCTAGAGCCTCAGACAACTCCTAGACTCTAGGCTAAGTTCATGTCCAGATTTATGACTAAGGCCCTGATCTAGAACAGATGCTCACCTTGGCTCAGAGATAATAAATTCATTCCCCCTGTCTGATGCCATGTCTTACAGTTCTGCTTGTAAAGTGCCACGCTTGGCTGCGGTATTGGATGAGGGAATAACAATCACGGATCAGGTGCCCAAGGCAGAAGGAGAGTTCAACCTTTACCTACCTGGAACCCCCAAACCATCTCCTTTCGCCTCCCAGGAACATCCCCCCACCCGAATCTTTTGTGAACATGTGATGCCATTATCCTGGCCCCACCCCAGGGATTGAACTGGGGACCTGCAGAACTAAAAGCACAAGTTGCGCTAACCTGAACTAAAGAGCCAGTCTAGCGACTGATCACAGACTTGTATGGGCTGGGGACCAGGCACAGAGGAGGAGCTGTTAGACACTAAACACCTAGTTTGCTGAATTTAAATAAATTGTTCCTGGCGTTTATGATTCAGCATGTTGGGGTTTGATCCTCTGATTCAGAGCACAGGATTCTGAGACAGGGGCACGAAGGATTGTGGGATATGCCGCCATGGGAATTGCTTTCTTCAGCCTCATTACCTCCTCACAGTTGCACGGCCCACTCATGCCTAAGGTAGCAACGTCCAAAGGAAATTGGCACCTTCAGAGCCCACCTCTTTGCAAAAGCCAGCCCCAAAGAACCCAAGAAGGAGGAGAAATGGCAGGGCACATCCCACATTTCAAACAGGAGCTGGGTGAAGAAAGCATGGGTGCCCTGCCAGTGGCAAGCCCACCTGACATTTCATACACTTGCTCCTACAGTAAGATGCTCTTTAGCCGTGCAGATGGGCTCCCTGCTGCTGTTCGAAGGACCTTTCATTTCTCTACACTTGGAAGACAGCACAGCAAACCACCCAGGTGAAGCTGAAGGGAAGAATCAAGTGTTGCATAGAAACAATTCCCATGCAAGGCGTGGAAAATCGGACGCTGGCAGTGGAAGAAACTGAGGACACCCACATCCCACAAATGCACCCTTCTGAGGGGAACAAAGCAAGTGGAACAGGAGCTCAGTTGGTGTCAGCCCCCAGAAAGTAGCCAGGATCGCACCCCTATGTCCATTTCAAGCTTTCTGACTTCTCACAATTGCCCTTGCAAAAGCCCTCGCTGACCCCTCTCCCAGTGCCAACACCTTGAGCTTGACCTTGACACCTTGTACAATGAGTTACATGATGCCACTTCCATAAGCTGCAGCACTGCTGAATCCAAAAAGGTGGGAGTGGTGCCAAACAAACTGGATTAAATAGCAACCCCCCGCCCCCCCACCCACACACACACACAGTTTAAGAAAAGGACAAATTTCCCCCAATATTAGCGGCATGGCGAAATAAAAGCCAGGAAAGCCTTTGATGGGGAAAAATGACCTGTTGGCCTTGTATTGGGATCGAGCAGAGTTCATCAGGTATGTTTAGAGTTTATTTTGGAATCTGAGCACACTAAACACACAGGTTTGTCAGTTTGGAACTGGTACTGTGTTTGGGAACTGACTTAAAGTGACACAACACACACCCTGGGCTAGATTCACAAAGAAATGTAGGCGTGGCAAGGCTGAGGCGCCTAGGAACTCACTGGGATTCACAAAGCCTGAGATAGGCCACCTGTACAATGAATTGGGATCCATGAAAGGCCACGCCCCCACCCCCGTCTTGGACATCAGCGCCTCCTTCAGCTGGAGATTCTCGGAGGTAAACCTGCTCTCGGGATTAGGGGCTTAGGCCATTTTTCCCAGATGCTAGAGGGGGAGGAGCTCTCTCATTGCTTTTAGCCCAATGGTTAGAGTCCTCACTCAGGATAGGGAGACACCACCCAAATTCAATCCCCCTCTCCTCCAGCCTGAAGGGATTTGACCAGTCATCAGCTATCTGACAAGCAAGTACCTTAACCACTGAGCTATGGGCTATTCTGCTAGGACTGAACAGCGATTCACCGGCTGAAGCTGTTCCACTGTGGCTCAGGAAGGACGGACTCACTAGGCCAGAGAGAACAGGCATGAGCATGACTGTAGTCGACTGGTTAGCGCACTCATTTGGGAGTCGCGCAAACTGGGGTTCACTCCCCTCACTCCAATGGCTCGCGATTTCTTCACAGTGGAACAGCTGCAACAAGATAGATTTAGGGAGAGCCCCACGCACACCACACCAGAATATCCCATAGCCCAAGTCTCCTCTGGCTCCAATCCCTTCATTCCTAAAGGATCCCAAAGCACTTCCCAGGCAGTCAGTAGCTACAGGGGTTCTTCTTACCTACTGCCACTTCTAGGGTGGAACATAACAGCTGTTCCATTGCAGCCAGGGGGCAAATAATGAGTCATTCCTCCAGTGGAAGCCACAATACAGAATTTAAGGTAGGCGGGACTGTTATTACCTGCCTTGGAATTTGTCCAGGACAGTAGGTTAACTTGCAAGAAAAAGAAATGCCACGGCGTCTTTATTTGATCATGTGCACTGGAGAGAGAGAGGGCTGGGCCTTTACACCTCAGCCAAAAGCACCATCCCTTACTTGTCTGAGTGTTTCCGACGGAGTCTTAGAGCAACCTCAGCTTACAAACGCTGCCCGGTAGCTTTCCTCGCGCTCCGTGACTCGGGTGGGTGGAGGCTGGGAAAGCTGCCGCCTGTGGGGAGGGCATATCCAGGGCTTGACAAAACATTTTACCCCACCAACATGCAATCTTCTTTTGAAACCAGGACCGGGAAGCTGCCTGCCACCTGGCCTCCATTTCACAATCTGGAGTTAGCCCAAACAATAACCTCTGCACCCCGCGCTGGGCCAGCTACATCTTGCTCGCTGACTCAGAGAACCGATGATGCCTCCCTGCGTCTTGCCTACTTCCCAGTGGCTACGCTGGGTGGCTTCAATGGGCTGCCTTTGAAGGCCCCATGAAGCTTCACACAGAGCACGAGAAGGATGGATGAGCGAGAGCACCATTGTTCTGGACCAGCCGCCAGCTCACTTCTGAGTGGACATTCCAGGTGTGACTGACTTGGCGTTCCAAGAGAGGCATTCATGGAAGCAACATGCAGCCACCCTGCTTCTCCTCACAACCTTTTTAAGGCATGTCTCCTACCACCACCCTTGTGGCTAAGAAAGTATTAGCCTCCTCATTTCACAGATGGGGAACTGACGCCCCTCAACACCAACGCCCCTCAACACCAACGCCCCTCTTCCAAGGTATTTAGGCACTTAATCTCAACAGGATTTAGGCACCGAAAGACCTCTGAGGATCTGGGCCTACACCACTGGTCTTAAGACACACCAGGAGCCTGTAGCAAAGCTGGAGAATGAACTGGGTGGTCTCCCAAGTGCCATTGGCCATTGTTCCTCTCTGGGTCTTGGCAATGACTGGCCCCATTGAAATCTGACTCAGTCTACCCCTGGCCATTTCAGAGGAACTCTTTGTTCAGGTGTTTTATTGACAGGTATCCCCTTGGGCATTCTTCATTATCACTGCCCCTTGATGTTCCTGTAGTTCAACCAGTGTCCTCATGCAAGGGCTCCCACAGCTGGGGATATATCCAGGCGTTTCAGCACCAAAGCAAAGCAATTCCACTACTTGAGCTGCAGGAGTGACTCCAGTAACTGGCAGGAGTAGTAGGCCCTTTTCTTCTTTGTGGGAGACACCGTGCAAGAGGAGTATGCTTGCTAAGAAGGTTGATGTCCTGACTACACATATGTCCCGTACATAAGTGCTTAGATACTACTAGGTTCGGCATTATATAAAATAACCTAACATCTAGAGATATTAAACAATCATTCCCCTAGTTCTTCAGCCCATTTTTCCTTGCTGATTGGTGAAATTATATGACAGAAGACCAACTAAAAAGGAACAATGATCTTGCTGGGTCGCTGAAGAACTGGGTTTAATTTCTGAATCTTCCTCAGACTAAGCGTGTGAACTTGGACAAGTCACTTAATTTTTCTGTAACTCAGTTTCCCAGCCTATAAACTGGGGATAAAGCTTCCTGACTTCAAAGGACTGTTGAGAGGATTAATTTAATTAACGTTTGTGAGGCCCTCAGATGCTACAGTGCTGGGGCAGAACTGCCCAGATACCTAACTATACAGTGCATGACTTTAACCAAAATGGGTTTTATTCGTTTCTTTGGCTGTAGTGAAAAGTTCTGCCAGAAAAATCTGCATGCTGATTCTTATCTCTGGCAGTATCTCTGCTTCCAGAGGCCATCAGGATAGCACATCAGCTTTACCATGTTCTTCTAAAGCCCTGTCCCTGATCTCATAGGAGTATGCCAATAAGGGCTACCCAAGGGGTAATTACGCAGGGTTTGGGGTGGGTTTGTACAACCCAGGCTGATGCCTGAGCTGTCTTGCTACATAGACTCATAGAACCATAGGGTTAGAAGGAACTGCAAGGGTCATCTAGTCTAACCCTGTTCACTGTTGTGGGACCTGAGCTAGCAAGATTAAATCTGACTGGGGTTCATCAGCTCGAGTTGCAATCACACCCTGCAACTGCAGTATAGGCTCATCCAAAAATAATCTCTTAGTCTTGAGAAAAGAAGACCGGGGGGGACACCTGATAGTCTTCAAATATGTCAAGGGCTGTTAAAAAGAGGATGGTGATCATTTGTTCTCCATGTCCACTGAAGATAGGACAAGAAGTCATGGGTTTAATATGCAGCAAGGGAGATTTAATTTAGATATTAGGAAAAACTTTCTAATTCTAAGGGCAGATAAAGCTCTGGAATAGACTTCCAAAGGAGGTTGTGGAATCCCCAACACTGGAGGTTTTTAAGAATAGATTGGACAGACACCTGTCAGGGAAAGCGTAGGTTTACCTGGTCCTGGCTCAGCACAGGGGGCTGGACTAGATGACTTCTCGAGATCCCTTCCCGCCTGACATTTCTGATTTTCTGAGTAAGATGGAGCCCAGGCCTACCTCCCGGTTGCCGCTAGAAGTGGATGCTGCTTGCAAAGGGATCAGCTGTTATCTGGCCCTGAGAAATTAACCTCACTGAGAAGAGAGGAGGCTTTTGAGTAATGGCTTCTGTCATTTCTGGAGAACTTGCAAGAGCCCAGTGGTTCATGGGATGGTCAGTGGCACAAGCACAAATGAAGCAAATTAGTCTGCTTGGCTCCTTCCAATACTTTCTGTGATGGGAGTAGTCATAAGGGTGGGGAAAGGAAAAGCTATAAAAATTGTAATAGCTCAAGGAGTGTCCCCTTAATGTAATTAACGAGGCTGCTTTAATTAAGGTCCCAGCACAAAGATCCTCAAAACAACCATCAGTTGTGAGAGAAAAAAAAAGGCTCTAATGCTGGTTGCAAGTACAAAAGGTTTCGGGTGTCAACCGGCTCCGTGTCCTGTCATTACGTACCATTGAAATCATCCAGCATCAAAGGATCATGAAGGGAATGCGCCGAATGCCATTTCATCATAATTGTCTGGAAAATTAAAGTTCAATGGTGCCAGCTATTGTGCATTAAATAGCCCCAGGCAGGAAGGTCGATCCTGGAATAAGTAGGTATGTCCGAGGCTAGGCAGGCAGAGTGATGAAAAAATACCAGTCCCTGATCAGGTGGCATCCTCCAGCCGACATTTACAAAGTGGTCACCCTGCTCCTTGGACGCAGAGCAGCAAAGCCTCAAGATCTTACTGGTCATTTCCTCAGACCTTACTCCGGGCAAACAGAGTAGGGGTTAGTTAGCCTGAGTAATGGATGAATAAACTCCCACTGAAGTCAGTGAGAGTTTAACCTGGGTAAAGACTTCAGGATTTCTCCAATGGACTTCACTGATCATCATGTTCCCAAGGGGAATTTAGTGCTGGTGAAAGGTGCTGGGTTAATAATACCACTGGGCACTTTGCAAAGGGCAGGTGAGTACTCTTCTCTTTGTGGTACAGATTGATTTGCCAGGCGTACACACTGCAGGTCAAGGGCAAAGCCTGGCTCAAAACCCAGCTCTCCTAGCCCAGCATCCACCCAGCCCTTGGACCACCCTGCAGTATTGAGCAGCAGCTTTCATTTCTGCACCATGCAAGCGCCCTCGTTGCCTCCAGCGTCCCAACAGCCCAGAAATTAAAGCAGCCGGAGGCCAGTTATATCACTCTGTGCATCTGCTGCACAGGATTGTTTTCTATTTATTCGTCTGCTCCAGTCCTGGTTTACATGAGTCAAGTAATAGTATAGCTGCCATTTCCCGCGTGGGGAGCCTTTTCCCACCAGAGACCCCATTGGTAGCAAGTTGTTTCTGCCCTTGGGCGCCTTCCTTTGCTGGTGAGAATGTACCTAAACGCAATCTCCTGAATGGTCTTAGCCACCTTGCAATAGGTTTGTAGGGGCAAAGTTGCACACTCAGCCTGAAACCTGCATGTTCCATCTGTCAGCTGTTTTTCAGGTGATATCGACAGCACATTTATACGTGCCTGTGTTATCATGATCAACATTTATCAGTTAAGCAGGGAGACTTGTGCCTGGTCAATATGTGAATTCTAGGAAAATACCCAGAAAAAGTCAATTCTTAACCCAGAAAAAACTCCAACAGGAATCAGCGTTCGGGACTCAATGGAAGTGATCTTCCTGTACTGAGTCGATGCCCCCAAGTGGGGCTGTGTTGATGTGCGACAGATGCTGTCCCATAAAACACACGATCCAAGATTCTGATCACCCTGAGAAATGCCATGGCTCTTTGGCAAGAAAAGGAGCGTTAAAACCAGTGGCCTGGCTGGGTTTCAGTTAGTCTCTCTCCTTTCACTTGCTGTTGCAGTTTCGTTTGGAGACATTTCTCGCTTTGTAAGCGATGTTTCAAACTAGTCTGGGCAAAGCACAGTGACAGAGGCGCGAGCATGTAGTGGCACAGGGGATGGCGTCGATGGCTTCATGAGCCTTTTCCCAGGCCCAACGCTTGGGACTGTATGACTTCACCGCCTAAACAGGCTGTTGCATAACACGGCTGGCACAGAATGGCAACTGCGTTCTGCCCCAGACATGGCTGCATTTCAACAGTGAGCAAGCAATTCCTATATTTACACCCCATAAACTGGTTTATGATCCGTGGGGATGACAAGAACTATACGAATGTCAGGCATTATAAACTGTTATTACCCAACTGCTTCTGAAAATGCTTTCTTTCAAGTTT
This sequence comes from Chelonoidis abingdonii, assembly GCF_003597395.2. NCBI lineage: Eukaryota > Metazoa > Chordata > Testudines > Testudinidae > Chelonoidis > Chelonoidis abingdonii. The sequence continues at coordinate 143,297,530 of NC_133773.1, read as the reverse complement.
TTGAACTAGTTAACATCCCCAACAACAGTCTAAATTACAAGCTGCTTCGGGCTGTTCATTAATACTGTTTTATAAGTATTCCCGGGCAAAGGTTGAAAGTGCTTAAATCCCGTTCTTTTTTATTGCATGACATCCAGGAACAATTTTCTCACATCCAATAATTATCATTATTAATAGCTAACATTTATGTAGAATCTTTGATCCCAAAGCACATTACAAACTACTGTATATATATGTAAGTACACACACCCACACACACCCACACACAATATCCCAGCATAGTGCTAAGATTTATCCCACTGCTGGTTTTTGGATGAGCCCTAAAACCAGCCTTCTGACCATTGTGGTCATAAAAGATCCCGGGCTCCTTTTTGCAACAGGTGGGGCGTTAGTTTAGGCCTGAATCACTTTATCTACCCCGACGTGCATCCCTATAGAGCAACGTGGGAAAGGAGCACGTTAAGAAGATCATAACCAGTTGAAACTGCAGAAGGAATTTTTGTAGGCCACAAGATAATTACCGAAACTGGAATCCAGCCTGTGCACCGGGGATAACATCCTACTGTTGCAAAATTGCCATAGGGATTTATAATGACCACAAGCGGCCAGGACCTCAGTTTTCTGTCTCATCCAAAAACCAGCTGCAAGATACAGGCTGGCATACTGCTTTAGTATGGACTCAGAAGGCCAGGCGTCACCAGTGCCGATTTGTGCATGGTCTCCCATCTGTGAACTGAGAAGACTGAAGCTGCTTAGTTTATGAAAACAAATAAGGGCATAGCCTAAAGTCACACGGATGAAGCAATTCAGTTCAGAGGTGACTTTGCTTCCTTCTAAGCATCACAAGTATTCCTGTTAGCTGAACAGGTCTCGACGCAGGTCACCCCTGGGTATAGTGTCCACATTAAATGTACATAGGATAAGATGGAATTTGACATGGAAAATATATGAAAACTCTTCTATTGCCTGGGGAACAGCTTCTAACTAAAGCTTACAGGCAGGACTGGGAGAGGAGATGTTTTTAGCGTATGTTTTCAGATGGGATGCAAAAGCAAGGTCAAGGCAAACATTATTATTAACTATATAGTGCCCTTGGCAATCACAAAGCTTTACAAGCTTATGGTCCCTGATCTGAGGAGCTTGCAATTTAAGGCCCCGATCCAGCAAAGACATAGACATGTGCTACGTAACTTTAACTACAAGAGTAGTCCTGTTGCTCTTCCACTCCTCATGCTTTAGTATGTGCTTTTGAGTCCATGTGTTAGTCTTTACATGGGGCCAATGGCAGACAGAGAACACAAAAAAAAACCACAATAGGCCACAGTGGGCAGATGGAAAGGAGGAATGGAAAGAGACTGGAACTGCAGAGAGGATGTGGTCATTATTTCTGTCACAGACAATGCACACAGTGACCTTGGCTGTATCCACCCCAACAAAAGAAATGGTCTCTGCCCTGATAAAGGACATTGTTACAAACTGGGTTTGCTTTTTTTTTTTTTTTTTTGTTAGTAACAGGGATTCGTTGTGTGTACATGTAATTTAGTTTCCTTTTGTATTATTGTTTTAAAAGAACTGGTGCCTGGGATGAACTAGAGAGAGAAGCAGTGGAAACTAGACCTCCTGACCTTATGGGCCCAGGTCCTCCGGCTGGGTGTAAAGCAGCCAACTTCCATGTGGGCTGAGACTAATGGAGCCACACTGATTTACACAAGATCAGCTTTATGACCATTAAAGACGTCAGATGCTTCTGACAACAACAAAGCCCTGATGCCGTGGCCAAAATCTAATTTGGGTTAACAATGTTCTGCATCCCTACAGTCCCACTACTGTTTTAATTGGATTTTCCTTCACTTCCTATCCCAGGGTGACCAGATGTCCCGATTTTATCGGGACAGTCCTGATATTTGGGACTTTTTCTTATATAGGCTCCTATTACCCCCCACCTCCTGTCTCGATTTTTCACATTTGCTGTCTGGTCGCCCTATCCTGTCCTGACCTGTTATGTAGTATTGCTGTGCCACGTTCAACAGCTGCTTTGTTCCAGCCCAAAGTTAATAGCTCCCCAGGCAACACAGACTCTGAAAATAAATATCATAGAATCATAGACTCCTAGGACTAGAAGGGACCTTGAGAGGTCATCTAGTCCAGTCCCCTGCACTCAAAGCAGGACTAAGCATTATCTAGACCATCCCCGATAGGTGTTTGTCCAACCTGTTCTTAAAAATCTCCAATGATGGTGATTCTACCACCTACCCAGGCAATTTATTCCAGTGCTTAACCACCCTGACTGTTAGGAAGTTTTTCCTAATGTCCACCTAAACTTCCCTTGCTGCAATTTAAGCCCATTGCTTCTTGTCCTATCCTCAGAGGTTAAGGAGAATAATTTTTCTCACTCCTTCTTATGTCAACCTTTTCTGTACCTCAAAACTGTTATGTCCCCTCTCAGTCTTCTCCAGACTAAACAAACCCAGTTTTTTCAATCTTCCCCCATAAGTCGTGTTTTCTAGACCTTTCATCATTTTTGTGGCTCTTCTCTGGACTTTCTCCAATTTGTTCACATCCTTCCTGGAATGTGGCACCCAAAACTGCACACAATACTCCAGCTGAGGCCTTATCAGACCGGAGTAGAGAGGAAAAATTACTTCTCGTGTCTTGTTTACAACATTCCTGCTAACACATCCCAGAATGATGTTTACTTTTCTTGCAACAGTGTTACACTGTTGACTCATAATTAGCTTGTGGTCACTATGACCCTCAGATTCCTTTCTGCAGTGCTCCTTCCCAGGCAGTCATTTCCCATTTTGTATGTGTGCAACTGATTGTTCCTTCCTAAGAGAAGGACTTTGCATTTGTTCTTATTGAAATTTCATCCTATTTACTTCAAACCATTTCTCCAGTTTGTCCAGATCATTCTGAATTTTAATCCTAACCTCCAAAACACTTGCAACCCCTCCCAGCTTGGTATCATCCGCAAACTTTATAAGTGTATAAGTGCCATTATCTAAATAATTTGAAATGGTTCCCTCAATATCAGCAAGGTGAGTGAAAACCTTTGGGATGGATCTTCAATCGGTGTAAGGCAGGACAATCCCATTGACTTCAAGGGAGCTAGGCTGGTTTACATCCACCGGGGATAAGATCCACTGACTCAGCCAGTGCCATTACCAAGTTACAGGTGCTGGGGCTCTGGCCTGTAGACACAAATGGAGTTACATTGATTCACAAATGGATCTGGCTCCTGGTCCAGCTGTAGTTCAAACTGAACGATAAAGCATTGAATTTAGTGCAGGAAAGACCAATGAAACCCTCCAATCCAGCCCCCAGTGCCAATGCAGGATTCTTGCTTACAGCTACATATTCTAGCCATCCCACCTGAGGGGGCTTCTCTTTGTTCCTACTACTTGGGTACCACCATTAGGACCAAGGAAATCATTCAAAACCTTTGCAGGTCTGGGCTCTATGGCATGCAGGGACTCAAGTTGATTGTACTGTTCAAGGTGAACAATTTATCCCATTTAACCTCTTGTGAACAGCTCAAGAGCAGCCCATTTATTTGCAACTTGGAATTGTTTTAGTGGCTTAGGCCACGGGTTTCTCACTAGCTCTGTGCAGAGAGTATAGCCTTGATTATTCAGCATGTCAAACTTGCTATTCAAGATGTGGGAAAGGCAATTAAGGACATGTTTAAAATTAAACATGGGGTTACAGTTCTTTTCTGCATCAGAGTCATGAACCCTGATGCTCTAGGACAGCCTATTAATACGAGGGTTAGGCAGAAACTTTCTTCATGGGCTGCTTATTTCGTAACTCCCCCCTAGGGATTCTTTCAGCTTTCTTGCATCTGGTTCTACCCGGTGTAGAAGATGGGAAACTGAACTAGATGGAGCAGAGGGCCAATGCTGCCTGGCTGTTCCTGTGACTTCTCACTAAAGACCCATGTTCCTTCCATTCCCTTACCAGAGAACCTCACCTTCATTAAACTGCTTTCATCCCAGAATGAAAACTAACTTCATGCCTTGAGTTAAACCTATTTCAGCTGCTGGCCTGATGCTCTCTTTCCACATCCAAACAACTCTTGGTTCACATGTGTTTGCAAGGCGAGCCTGAAGAATGGCGTGTGAAGGTCCAATTCAGAACTCCCCAAAACGCCAGGATACTGTTCTATCACTTCTCATCTGACGTCAGCAGAGACTGCGATCAACTTTCCAACACACTGTTGCAAAGGGAACTCTTCGTGAGTGATATGAGATGGTGGCCAGGTTTTTGGCGAGCACTAGTGAAGCTAGCTAAAAAAATTGGAAGCGAGATGGATCTCTTTTTGTTTGCAGTTTTTTGATCCCCCTCCGCCCCCATCCTCGCATGTCTGGGAAGGGAAGGAGTGAGAGGAAAAGAAAGACAACTGCAGTGATTATTCCAAAGGAACTTGTCTTCCAATCTCATTTCTCTGCCAGAAATGGCAGGGATACCTAACGGCATGTCTTATGCTGCGCAACAAATATTTTAAAAAGCATCAAGGTTCAGAGCCCAGGTCATCTTATTCAGGTTCATGCTAGAGAGCTAAAAATAGTAGCATACATGTCTGAGCTCAGGCAGGAGCCTAGCCTCTGAGACCCGGGGGCTGGAGGTGGGTCTCAGCACCCAGACTCCTACCTGAGTGGGAACGTCTACACTGCTATTTTTAGTCCCATAGTATGAACCCAAGTCAGTTGACCCTGAGACTTGCTGCTGTGGGTTTTTGAGTTGTTTGTTTGTTTGTTTGTTGCAGTGTAGATATACCCTAAGATGCAACAGCACCTTTATTTTTCTCAAGCACCTCCCTAGAGATGGTGTGTTGGAAATAAAAAATGCAATCGAACAAGTTCTGCTCCCTGTTACCCTGGTGTGAACCTAGAGTTAGTCCAGGTTTAAGTTATTGGAGTGACTCCCCAACTCACACCAGTCTGCATAGACTTAGTCTAGATGTAAATGAATGGAGTCAGTCTAGATTCATACGAGAAGAATTGAGCCCAATGTCTATCAGGATGGCACTGATCCATCAGTTTCCAGACTGTGTCCAAGAAGTGCTAGAATATGGGAACTGCCAGACTGGATCAGACGAGGGCTCCATCTAGTTCAAAATCCTGGTCTCCAACAGGGGCCATCAGAGGAAGGTGCAAGAACTCCACAGTGGCCAATTATAGAATAAACTACTGTGATGGTGGGTTTCTTGGAGAACCGCAGCTGAGAGCCACCTTATTAGCACCTGCCTCCATTGTGAGGGAACCCTGCCTGTGCCAGCTCCCACACACAACCATTCTCCTCTGGGCTACTCCAGCTCTTCCGGTTAACAAGAAATGCACCCCAGCCCCTGAGTCCCTTCAAATTGTCTCCCTGTAGCATCCAGCCCCTGATCACTGGATACCCACTGGAAAGCCCACACCCTTAGGGTACGTCCAGACTACCTGCCATGTCGGCGGGTAGCGATTGATTATCAAGGATCGATATATCGCATCTCATCTAGACACAATATATCAATCCTTGAACGTGCTCCCCGTCGACTCCAGAGCTCCACCAGAGCAAGCGGCGGTAGCGGAGTCGACGGGGGAGCCGCGGCCATTGATCCCGCGCCGTGAGGATGGGAGGTAAGTTGGAATAAGATACGTAGACTTCAGCTATGCTATTGCCGTAGCTGAGGTTGCGTATCTTACATCAATGCCCCCCCACCCTCCCTGCTGTGTAAACCAGGACTTAGTTCCCAAAGGAGCAGTGGTACTGGTGGTTACTAGATTTACCTTAGCCCACCGCTCCTATAGCACACACAGCACTCCAGTTCAATTGTAGTAAAACAGGAAACGTATGTTAGGAAAGCACAGAGCATCACAGAATCAAGCGAAAGTGATAGAAACAAATGGTCACCTACAAAACAAAATCATTGCACGAGAACCAGAACCTATGCTAATTAACAGTTACCTTGCCTGGCTAATGAAGTCAACTTCCATCCCAAAGTTCAGTCTGTTGCAGCATCTGCTGGGCGCCAGGACCCGGGCTCTCATCAAGTTCCCCTGTTATTTCAAGATACCTCCTCAGTGAATGGATCCAGAGTGTCTTTCTCCTCCCTGTACTACACTGAATCAGTCTTTTGTCTTTATTCACCGACCAGGCGATCACCCTCACTGCCCCACAGTTCCTTGTCCCTTCTAAGTGGTTTCAATGGTTTGCTGATGGTTTCTATTGACTTTTGCAGCAGTGAACAACAGACCCAAACATTACATGATCAGATAGCCAGGGAGAGGTGACACCCACTTGAATGGGCCATCACTGAGACATGATTCCCTGGTGCCTCACTTTTACTCCAAGAACATAAGGGCAAAATTCTCTAAATAGGTACATTATTCCCCAAATATTACCTGTACACACATCTTGCAATGATTATAAGTATTGATAAGTTACACGCTTTCAGTAGAGACCACATATGCTGCCTTGTACGGACAAATACCATGAAAGCCGGGTATTTGGTGTAGTGAGTGTGTCAGGTCTGAAACAGGAAATGCTTGCAAAGAACAGAGAGCAGGGCTCTGCGTCACACATATCTATAGGGAAAGCTTCCTCCGGATACACAATAGTTGGAGCCTGGCTTCTTCCCTAAAGCAGGCAGGTTTCTATCCCTTCAAACACTCTATGGGCCAAATCCAAAGCTCATGTAAATCACCATAGATCCAGCGTAGTCAATAGTGTTATACCAACGTACACCAGCTGAGGATCCACCTGTAGCATTTGTTATTTTTGATCCTCACTATCATAACTTCTTGTGACCATGTTGGTCCCAGGATATGAGACACAAGATGGGTACAGTAAAACCTTTATTGGGTCAACTTCTGTTGGTGAGAGATGCATGCTTGTGAGTGTCACAGAGCACGTCTTCACATACCCGCTTTCACCAACAGAAATTGGTGCAGTAAAAGATATTACCTCACCCACTTTGTCTCTATCATAACGCTGGATATACTTGTTATTCATATAGATGTCTAGCCCTTTTCTGAATACTGCTGTAAGCGCTTGACCTCCAGGATATCCTGTGGCAACAAGTTTCCTGGGTTAATTGTGTGTTGTGCAAAGAAGGATTCCTTTCATTTAGGTATAGCTTTCAATTAAAATTTATGGGTAGTGTGTGAAAAACCTATAGGAGGAACTGAACAAGCATGCTACAGAGTAAGACAGATGAGAGAGAAAACAGGCTTGGGATAAATAACCTTGGGACTCAAAGAATGCCAGAAAAATATTCCAGCTGACTAACAAGGCTGCTCTGTGGCACAGCCAGCCAGCCAGATGCTCAGCCATTGTAGGCCATGGGGTTAGGGTGACCAGACAGCAAGTGTGAAAAATCGGGACAGGGATAGGGGGTAATAGGAGCCTATATAAGAAACCAATTATCGGGACTGTCCCTATAAAAATCTGGACATCTGGTCACCCTACATGGGATGGATACTCTTCCACCAACAGAAGATGACCTTGAAAGAAAACAGCAGATGGAGAGATTTGGGAATGATCATTCTTCAGCTGGGAGAACACATTACCCAGATGTTCTGCCCAGGCTTGTGATGTTCTTCTCAGAAAAGTGATGTTTACGTGACTATCAAAGCATGCAATGGGGTGGACATTCCCAAGAAACCTATAGCCATACCAGCCACAGACAAAACCCTCAGGCACATGCTTATTTGCGTTCTGCACCTGGGTTTGCTTGTGCAGCTGGGGCTGGGGTTAAAATCCAAGCTGTGCTTTAGCTCTGCCTGGAACCCATCCACTATGCAGCAAGGAGATCGCTCGAGTGCTGCTGATAGTCCTCTAATGCCTTCCCACCATTGGCCCTGATGGACAGACAAGTTCTCCTGCAAATTGGTGGAACTGACTGGGAAAGATTTAGAGCCTCTCAGCACACAGAACCATGGGCTGTGCCCAGTGCTTAATGTGTAATGGAAGAGGTGCCAGGGCTCAACCTGGGCAGCTGGAGAGTAGTGGCTGCTGGCTGGGCGCCCAGCTCAGAAGGCAGAGCTGCTGCCAGCAGCAGCACAAAGGTATGGGTGGCATGATACAGTACTGCCACCCTTATTTCTATGCTGCTGCTTGCGGTGGCACTGCCTTCACAGCCAGGCGACCGGCATGGGCGGCGGGTATAATAGGCCAAGGGAGGCTGAGCCAGACCCCCGGTTGCAGGGCTTGGGAGGAAATTTTTGCTTTATTATGTCCCATGCAGGTTCTGGAGTGGCTGAGGAGGCAGTATGTGCTATTCAGCTTCCCGGGTTCATCGGTAGTCTCCCTGGACTCCAGAGAGATTACTGATGAACCTAGGAAGCTGAGTAGCACATACCACCTCCTCGGCCACCCCGGAGCCTGCATGGGCATAAGAAAAGCTTCTTCCAGACCAGAGACGCTTTTCCCCGGGTCGGCTTGGGGTCGAGTTGGCTTGGGGTCTGGGGAGGAAAGGCACGGTGCTCCTCCAGGCAAGTGTGTGTGTGGGGAGTCGGGGCACCTCTGGGCAGATAGGGGGGCACTTGAGCTTCCAGCTGAGGGGGGAAGGGGTGTTCGGGCTTCCGGACGGCCAGGGGCTCCTCTGGCCAAGGGGTGGGGCACTTGGCCTCCAGCCATCCCGGGGCTCCTCAGGGGAAGAGGGCTCATGGCTCTGGCTGAGGGAACAGCCGGAGGTCTCGGGGCTCTGGCTGCAGTGGGGGACTGCAGGTGGAAGGGGCAGAGCAGGGGTCTAGCCTCCCCAAAGGGGGTCTCCACCATGGCAACTGGAGAGGAGCGGCTGCTGACCAGGAGCCCAGAGGTGCCAGGGCTATGAAGTGCCAAGCCTAGAGGTGCTACAACTCAGGCCCAGCAAGGCCCGGCACAAACTGAGCCCTGGATGTGCCCCAGACACACATGAGAGAGTGCAGAAACAGCAAGGGTGGGCAGGCTTTGCTATGGGGATGGGCACACCCAGGATAAGCTATCCCAAGTGCTCCGATTTTAATGCCAAGCACCCAGGCTAGCTGTGCAGTGTAGACAGGCCCTTAGACACTTTCAGACCCAGGAGAAGAATCAGCCTGGATTGCATTTTAACTGGTCTCCTGATGAAAACCTTTAATGGGCTCCCTCAGAGTCAGACTCTGCCCAGCCCTCACCCAGGCACACCAGGACCCTGCCACCCATGAACTGAACAGATTGTCTAAGCGCCAGGCGGGGCTGCCCCCTCCTGCCCACTGCAGAGGGAGGGGCAGGTGGGTGGCTGTATCCGGAAGCCCCCGGAGCTCTTTCAAAACTTGATGCCCCTTCCCGAGTGCATTTCAGGCTTCCAGCCTGAGGGCCGCAGCACAACTGGACAAGGGGATAAAGGAAGAGAAGAATTTGAAACCAGGCAGAACGATTTGCAAAGAAAGTCACCAGAGCCCACTTCGTCAGATGAATGTAGTGGAAATTTCCACTACATTCATCTGACGAAGTGGGTATTCACCCACGAAAGCTCATGATCCAAAACGTCTGTTAGTCTATAAGGTGCCACAGGATTCTCTGCTGTTTTTACAGATTCAGACTAACACGGCTACCCCTCTGATACTTGACCAGAGCCCAGGAGGCCAGTCCCGGAGCTTCTCCTTATGCCAGCCTCAGTTCATGCTCTGGTGAAGCTTCCAGTGAAGTCAACCTGGGATCTAGAAGTTAACCCGAGTTGGCTGAGGGAGGCTTGAGCTAAGGGGTTTGCCAGAATAACCCCCAGAATCCAGCCCCTTTCAGAGGGATGGAGCTAGTCCATAGGGAGAGGGCCAAGCTGCAGAGGTGAACAGAGTCTGGAAGGATTGAATTACCCCAGCCGAGAGTGTTACCTTGGTGAAGTGAACCCCCGGCTGTTTCCAAGACTTTGGATGATCAGGAGGGTTTCCAGCAGAGCGGGGGCGAGGCAGGGCAGGACAGGGTGGGACTCCTGCCTGGAGCCACCAGTGCGCTGCCAATGCAGAGGGGCGGGGGACGAGGGGGCGGGCAGGGGCGAGGGAGGGAAGGTGTGTCATGCAGAAAGGAACATGTTACAGTTGCACTGAAAAATGAGCTCCAGGGAATGCAACAGGTTGACAGGCCTCATTCTGCTTCTGCTGCTTCCTTGTAAGGGAACGGCAGAGACCTTCCAAACTCCATTCAGTTTCGCCCGCTCCCCAAAGACTAGCTCCTTCCCTGCAAAACACCCCAGGGCTCTTGTCTTTTTCCAGCGCTTTGGCAACACTCCTCAAGCCTGTCCTGCCAGTAATGTTGCCCTTTGAAGGGAATTGTGCTCGTTGTCTACCACCCAGTACAGTCCCAGCCCCTGCTGTCCCTGGGGGAATCACGGCGCCAGCACAGGAAGGAAGAACTTACAGCCCCATCCATGCACCAGCCTCAGAGACAGTGGCATGAATTTACCCTTACAGTGTCTCTTTATGGGCAAGGTAGGCCCACAGGCCAGCCTAGAAAATACCAGCTCAGCTTTTGGGCCTGGCAACCTCCTCTCCCTCTCCTCCACCTCCTTCGGTGCCAGAAGCAGCCATCCTCAGCCATTCCATACATCTCCTGAACCCAGTCCAATTCACTGCTGACTTGACTAAAATGCCAAACCTCTCATGGCTGGGGCAAGTGCACCTGCTGTGCACTGTGCAGACAGGATTGGCAGCACCAAGAAATCCCATAAGCTTTCCCCACCTGGTCCCTCTCCTTGCGAGCTGAAACAACGTGCTGCCGCTTCAAAAACAAAACAGCAAGCGGCCAAGCCTTTGAAAAGCCCTTAGCCACCACCGTCGCCCTGCCAGAGAGCGTTCTTAGTCCTGTTTTGAATAGATTGGGGAGCTGATTTAAAATGGGAGTTCCTTCCCGCCACTTCCTGGTGTGAAAGCACCCATGTGTCTGCCACAGCCACGCGAGCTTGCGTTGAACAGGCCCTGCTGAGTTCATGGGTAACTCACCTCCCAGAGGCGAATGGAGCAGATCCCAGAAAGGAGGCCTGAAAAATGTGCTTGAAGGTCCTAGTTCAGAGCCTGCCAGAGTCCATTGAGATTGTATTGACTTCAACGGCCCTGATCACATTCCAGACCAGAGCTGGGAGTGAGGCAGCCCAATGCGGCCAGAGAAGTAGCTGTTCACAGAGAGACGGAGCCCTGGAAATGGCCTGTTCTCAAAGGGCTCTGTCTAAAAATGAAGCATTTCTGACAGTAGGAGGAGGGCAGACCAAAAGCCCCAATGGGCTTGAATGCTGTGACTTTAAAACACAAAATATGTCCAAGGAAACAAAGGGAGAAGGCAAAATATAAGGGGAGCAGCCACCCCTTCCAAAGTGCCCATAAAGCACTTGCTTCCAGCATTATGCAAGGGCTTTTGTGCTTTCATTGCATCTGACTTTGCCCACAGATAGCACAAGCACCGTCCAGGCCAAAGAATGCTTTTGTGAGCAGACTTGTCCTTCTTGGAGAGGCAATTTTTATTTCATGCAAATAGCCTAAAATCAAAATCTCAGCCCGCAGCAGCCATCCCCAATCCCCCTGTCAAATTTACCATGGTTCAAACTCTAGACCCAAATTTCACTCCCTCCCCCGCTCCATGCAAGGGGTCAACCGCAAGCACCACTTTGTTGCAGTCTGGAGCTAAATGTTGCATCCAGGACCTCTGTCTTAAAAGCTCCCATGACCTTTACATAAGAACATTAAAAACTGCCAGACTGGGTCAGACCAAAGGTCCATGTAGCCCAGTATCCTGTCTCCGACAGTGGCCAATGCGAGGTGCCCTAGAGGGAATGAATAGAACAGGGAATCATCAAGTGATCCATCCCTTGTTGCCCATTCCCTGCTTCTGGCAAACAGAGGCTAGGGACACCATCCCTGCCCATCCTGGCTAATAGTTTATCTAGCTCTTTTTTTAATCCTGTTATAGAATCATAAAATGTCAGGGTTGGAAGAGACCTCAGGAGGGTCCTCTAGTCCAATCCCCTGCTCAAAGCAGGACCAACACCCACTAAATCATCCCAGCCAGGGCTTTGTCAAGGTGGGCCTTAAAAATCTCTGAGGATGGAGATTCCACCACCTCCCTAGGTAGTCTTGGTCTTCACAACATCATCTGGCAAAGAGTTCCGCAGGTTGACCGTGCGTTGTGTGAAGAAATACTTCCTTTTGTTTGTTTTAAACCTGCTGCCTGTTAATTTCATTGAGTGACTCCTAGTTCTTGTGTTATGAGGAGTAAATAACACTTCTTTATTTACTTTCTCCACACTACACATGATTTTATAGACCTTTATCCTATTCCCCCCCGCCGCCCCAGTCGTCTCTTTTCCAGGCTGAAAAGTCCAGTCTTATTAATCTCTCCTCATACTGAAGCTGTTCCATCCCCCTAATCATTTTTGTTGCCCTTTTCTGAACCTTTCCCAATTCCAATATATCATCTTTTTTTGAGATGGGGTGACCACATCTGCATGCAGTATTCAAAGTGTGGGCATACCATGGACTTATATAGAGGCACTATGATGTTTTCTGTCTTATTATCTATCCCTTTCTTAATGGTTCCTAACATTCTGTTCACTCTTCTGACTGCCAGAATGAAGTATCTATTTATTTTAAGAAATTAAGTTGATGCTGCGGAAAAGTCCGAGGTTGGCAGCCTAAGAGATTGAAGTCTTCTTTCAGCTACATGGATAGATTGATAGATTTAAAAAAAATTGTGGCAATAAGTTCCACAGGCTAATTGCATATTGTGTGGAAAAAGTGGCCTTAACCCTGAGCTGGAGGGTCTATTTCTAGGGCTGAGTGGGGCGTCCAGGTGACTCTCAGCAAAGAGGATGTTTGTACCAGTACAAGTTTTACAGTGTGAACCCTTATCCAGTAGGAAATGGAGTGAGCTAATTTTCATTACAACATTCAGTTATTACAAAGATACTCCCTAGTTGGATTCGTTACATTGTCTGCTCCAGGGGGTTGGAACCATGGCTTAGCATACGTAACACATCTGCAACCCTATGTAACTGATACTCCCATGCACATCAGGAAAAGGTGGGGGCAGGGATTTTAAATTAAACTCAAGCACTTGCAATTTTTTTCCATTTCCATTTTTCCATTTCTACCAAACTTCAGAGATAGAGCATGGGTACTTTTCCTGAGCCAACTTGCCACTGAATGGTAGGAAAACTCCAGTGAGTCAACATGTAGATCTGGTGAAAATCTCTCCATTTTTGTATGGGGGAATGCCTTGAAGTCTTTTGTGATGTATTTTCAAAGTACTTTTCCATTAAATCTGTAATGACTCTAGTCCAATATCACCAGCTCTCCCAATTTTACCCAAAACTTGGTGGTCTACATACAACTCCAGCTCCTGACATCCTGTAATTACAGGAGAATTTCAGACTAAATTTTATTAGACAGTAAATTTCCAATCCTCGTGGCTGAAGAGAAAAAAACGTGACCAGAGCATAACCTGAAGACTCAGACCCAAAAGACTAATTAACACCCTCCCTCAATGTATTATTTTTTAAAAAAACCTCATGATTTTTAAGCCAATTTTGTGATTTTTGAATGCTTTCAGTTGGCAACACAAAATTGCTTCCTGTCATATCGGGGACTGGGTTTTAGGGTTGAGCTTCCCCGGCACAGCGTCTGGACAAGGCACTGTGACACTGCTGGCGTTACGCACAGCCAATTGGAACTGGACTCTTACAAGCCCCTTGATCACTGAGCACCAAATCCAGACACGGGCAGCCATTTTGTGTTCAGTTCCATGCAAACTGTCGAAGGGGCGAGACTCCCACTCTGTGCCCTCTCTCACAGAGACTCCACTTTCACTCTTATGGTTACTCTTTGTAGACAGAGAGCTACAACAGTAACGAGCCGTGTTAGTATTAAAGCAGCATGTGTGGTGGCAAACCCCTTGCAGCCCAGAGTATTACATTACTCTCACAGCAGCCAGTCCTGCATGGTAGGCTACTGGTGCACAGACACCACTGCCAATCATGCTGACCAATATCGTCTCGTTGTTTCTTTGTGCTCCATTTTCTGTCTGTATCCATTCATGGTCTCTTGGCTTGTACATCGATTGTAAGGTCCCTGGGGCAGAGACCATCTCATTTGTACAACGCCGAGCACAATGGGGGTCAACGACTGAGGCGTTGAGACATGCTGGTAATACATATAACAACAGCAAAATTAAGAGGGTGCCTTTCTGAAGTAGATCAGAAACCACGACCATTATTACACTTCAGAAATCTTGGGAATGTCACTGCGTGGGATTAATCTGGAGTTGTACATTATTATTATTCAGCCAGGGATTGGCTGGGTTTTGTTTGTTTGTTTAAACTAGGATTACAAACTCATTGAGGTAAACACCTCCGGGGGAGGGGGTTAAGAATGCCTCAGGAGACAGACAGGCAGAGATATAATCTATTACACAGAAGCCATGTTTCACAGACATAAACCCACAGATTATTTATTACCGAGTGTGACAGACCCAGACCAGTGGGGTACAGGAGTCTGGTAGAGGGCAAATATACTGGTCACTGGATGAGTAGTTTTCTGTTCCCTGGGTGACTAGAGCAGGGGCTGCACTGGAGTAATCAGGAACCTGCTAGAACCAATTAAGGCAGACAGGCTGATTAGATCACCTGCAGCCAATCAAGGCAGGCTAATCAGGGCACCCGGGTTTAAAAAGGAGCTCACTCCAGTCAGGCAGGGAGGAGCCAGAGGAGAGGAAGTGCGTGTGAGGAGCTGCTCCCGCCGTTGTACCACTCCGAAGTGTTGAAGTGTCTATGGTTATCTCGGAAGGAGGTTACATGGAGTATCCTCAAGGATCAGTTTTTTTGGGACCAAATTCTTATCTTGAGACCATATTTTTTCAATCACTCCGACTTTTTTTAGTCAGAGCTACTAAACCATGGAATGGCTTGCCTCAATAAAGGTTCTGTGGACCAGAACAACGATTAACGCTGAAGGCATATGTGCTAAACCAGAGAAGCGACCGCAGGATACTCAACAGGAAGATCTGGATGACTTGTAACCGGAGTATAATCAGTAAGGGATGAAATTAATATGAATAAGTGCAAAGGTTATGCATTTAAGGGATTTAGTTACAAATTGGGGGACACATCAGTTGGAAGCATAGAGGAGGAGAAAAGGTACTTGGATGATTGGTTGATTCTAACAGGAATGATCTATGAGCCGCCATGTGCCTAAGGCCAATAAAAAGCTAATGCGATTTTGCGATGCATCAAGCGAGTATTCCAGCAAAAGAAAGGAGGTGCTTAGTACCCGTTATATAAAGCATTGGTGAGACTCAGTCTGGAATAACTGTGTGCAGTTCCTGGTACTCCCATGTTTTAAGAAAGGATCGAATCCAAAACTGGAATAGGTTCAGAGAAGGGCTACTAGGATGATCCGAGAATGGGAAAGAACCATGTCTTATCGAAAGGAGACTCAAAAGAGCTTGGCTGCTTTAAGCCAACCAAAAAAGGTTTGAAAGGGGGATATGCTTGCTCTTTATAAATATAGTCAGAAAGATAATATAGGGACGGGAGAGGAATGATTTAAGCTAGTATCAATGTAGAACTCAAGAACAAATGGGTAACACTGGAACACTAGGAAGTTTAGACTTGAACATTAGATGAGGTTTCTAACCCATTAGAGGAGGAAGTTCTGAACAGCCTCCAAGGGGAGTAGTGGGGCAATAAAGGTACATATCGGCCTTTTAAGCTAAGCTTGATAAGTTATGGAAGGATGGTTATGAGGGATACGCTTAATTTTTGGCAATATGATCTTTGATTATCAAGCAGTAAGTAGCCCAGTGGTCTATGAATGGGATGTTAGATGGATGGAATCTGAGTTACTACACAGAATTCTTTTCCTGGTGCTGGCTGGTGAGTCTTGCCCACATGCCAGGTTTAGCTGAATCGCCATATTTGGTGTTTGAAGGAATTTTCCTCCGGGCAGACGGCAGAGAGCCCCTGGAGGTTTCACTTTCCTCTGCAAGGGGGGGCGTGAGGCATGGGTCACTTGCTGGTGGATTCTCTGCAGCCTTGAGGTCTTAAAATCCACAATTTGATAAGACTTCAGTAACTCAGGACGATAGGTTTAGGGGTTTGTTATAGAAGTGGATGGGTAGGATTCGTGGCCTGCTTTGTGCAGGAGGTCAGACTAGGTGGTCCCCTTCTGACCCTAAAGTCACTAAGTCTATGATTTTCACCAAGGAATTTATCCTGCAGAAGATGCATTCGGAAGTTAGGGTTGGGGGCTGTTCCTATCCAGATGGTCGGGAAAGAGGAACACCCAATCTCTAACCTCAGTAGGAAACTCTTACTAGGTGAACAAAATATGCATGTGGAGAGTAGAGTGCCTCGCCAGTAAAAATGGGCCATGGAAGTATTAGCGCTACTACTGCTTGGGCAGATTTGTCCTATGACCAACCAGGGGGTGCCCCTCTTCAATGGATAGCGGCAACAGAGAAGACACACAGGTGCGGTGGTTCATTACCTCAACCTTTTAGTTCGTGTGCAACACCGAAGCAGGGGCCTGTCAACAGAATGCTGATGGCTTGTCAGTGTGCCACGTCCTGGTTCTCCAGCTGCCCACCACCTTGTGTTGAGCAGGAGGGTGGTATGGACAGACCAGCAGTGAGTACAGAAGTATGGTAGAAGGGAAAATATATGGTCACCTGGATGAGTAGTTTTTCTGTTCCCTGAGTGACCAGAGCAGGGGCTGTTACTAGAGTATCAGGAACCGCTAGAACCAATTAAGGCAGACACAGCTGATTAGAATACCTGCAGCATCAAGGCGGCTAATTCAAGGCACCTGGGTTAAAAGGAGCTCATCCAGTCAGGCGAGAAAGAGCAGAGGAGGAAAGTGCGTGTGAAGGAGCTGGGGAGCAGAAGGCACAAGGGAGCTGGGTGAGAGGGTATGCTTCTGGAGGACTAACAGGAGTATCAGCGTTATCAGACCCAGGAGAAGGTCCTGTGGTGAGGATAAAGAAGGTGTTTGGAAGAAGGCCTGGGAAAGTAGCCCAGGGAGTTTAGCCTCATACAGCTTTACAGGATGCACTATAGATCAGCTCAATCCACAGGCACTGGACTGGAACCCCAGAGTAGAGGGGGGCCCCGGGTTCCCCCAAACCCCAACTTGCCTGATCAGACACAGGAGAGTTTGATCAGACTGTGGGAAAATCACTGAGGTGAGCAAATCTGCCAATAAGCGCAGAACGACCCACCAAGGTGAGGAGAAACTTTGTCACACAGGTACCAAGGCATCAACAATTTGCGTCTGAGATGCAGCCCTGATCCATTGGTACATCCAACAGAATCTTGCACTTTCAAAAAAGGGAAAAAGCTAGTGAAGAATTTCTGAGAAATTATCATAAGATGTTTAAACAGATGAAAAGAAGCTGATTGCTGGCTGCTTCTGCTGACCTAACAGACAGGGTCCGGTCATTAGAGCCGCTGAGGCTTCGTGTTGGTTAAGCCCTCAGCTGCTCTCAGTAGCTCTCATTCAGGACTGACGCTCCAAAAGGCGAAAGGGAGAATCAAAGGAGAAAAAAAAGCCTCAGAGGTTTGAACCTTTGTCCGCTTAACTCTTCAGCACTTGAAAGCAGTGGGTGACATTCACATCGCGGTAGCAACCACTCACCAATAAGGATGCACCTGTAGGACTTAGGCAGATGCCATCAATTGCCTCTCCGACTAGACAATCCAGGATTTCACTGAGCCGCCCAAAGAAGCAATCAGCCCAGTACAGCCTGTACCACCGATCTCTGAGCCAAGGAGACTGGGTTACCTGGAGGAGCTGGCCTCATGTTGGGAGCATCGCTGCAGCAAACTGCATGTACCACTACAGGACAAGCTCAGCTAGAACAAAAGCAAACCAAATTGCCCTTCTACATGTTCCCCCAAAATTCAAGCCCTGAGTCAGGGGAGGCTGGGTGGGTTGCTAACGGGTGGATGTAATGTGTTGTAGGGCTCAGTTTGAAATCTTCATGGTGGCAGGCAGCAAGGGGTTTCTACCGTGATTTGCCAGTAAGCCTGTATGACTAGAATCAGAATATCAGGGGTTGGAAGAGACGACAAGAATCATCTAGTCCAACCCCCTGCCAAAAGCAGGACCAATCCCCATAAAATCATCCCAGCAAGAGCTTTGTCAAGCCATAGACTTAAAAAAACCTCCTAAAAAATGAAAATTCCACCACCTTTCCTAGGTACTGAAGGACATTCCAGGTAGCTCGCGCACCCGTTCGTGAAATAGTGTTTCCTAATATCGCAACCTAGACCTTCACATCAAGCTTATGACCTTGCTTTCTTGTTCTGTTCATCTTGCCAATTGAGAACAGCTCTTTGGAACCCTCTCAGGTAGTTGAAGGCTAACTATCAAATCCCCCGTCATTCTTCTCTCCAGACTAAATAGACCAGTTCCCTCGGCCTCTCCTCTAAGTCATGTGCCCCAGCCCTTCTTATGTTCATCTTGATGTTATGGTCAGCCAGTTCAGGGAACATACAGGAGCTAACAATAGCTCAGCTGAAATCAGTGATGGACACAAGTGACCCCACTAAGAGCTGATGGGCCACAACAGATTTGACAATTAAGCCAGAGCCAAGGTCTTGAATGGGTCTCAGAAGTGAATTTCCCATGTGCCTCTGAGCTGGGCTCTCCTCCTAATCAGGGCTGGCCAGCAGGGGACTGTGCATTGCATGCCTTAGCGCCCCTGCTCTGTGGCTTAAGCTCTCCAAGCTATCGCAGAGGGACCTGCAGCTTGCACTAAATGGTCACCAACTCAGCACTTAGAGCAGAATCCTCTTCGAGCTAGCCCTGTAGGGTCCATACTGCTCTCGCGGTGCTGGTTTGACACCAGTGTAAGTCTCTGAAAATTAGAGATGTGCCAAAAAAATCTGATGATTTCAACAAGGACAAGTGCAGAGTCCGCACTAGGAACGGAAGAATCCCATGCAACTGCTCGACTAGGAGACCTGAATGCTAGGCAGCAGGTCTGCATAAAAAAAACATGAAAAGATCTAGAGATATACAGTGGACAAGAAACGATTGAGTCAACAATGTTCTCTTGTGCACAAGAAGATAATGGCTTTTTGGCCTTATCACCTAGGGCATTGGCCAGATCAAGGATTTTATCGTCCCTCTATTCAGCATTGGAGGCTCATTGGAGATACGTGTCCAGTTTTGGGCCTACACTAACAGAATGATGTGAAATAATTGGAAAAGAGTCAAAAAAACAAAAAAAAAAAAAAAGTCAGAGGGCAAACAAAAAATGTAGGGGGCTGGAGCCATATTATGAGGAGAGGCTGATGGGAACTGGTTGTTTAGTCTGCGAAGAGAAGAGTGTGTGAGGGGGATTAATAGCACCTCAACTACCTGAAAGGGGTTTCCAAAGGAGGATGAGAGTTCGCAGTTCTAGTGAGTAGCAATGACAGAAAAGGAGTAATGGTCTATAGTTGCAGTGGGGAGTTAGGTGGATTTTAGTAAAAACTTTTTCAACTAGGAGATGGTGGTGAGCAACTGGATGGGTTACCTCCAGGAGGTGGTGAATCCCTTCCATAGATTTTTAAGCGTAGGCTTGACAAAGTCCTGGCTAGATGATTTAGTTGGGGAATTGTCCTGCTTTGGATCAAGGGGGCGGACTAGATGAACTTCTAGGTCCATTCCAACCTATACTCTATGATTCCCAGATCAGGATAAGCAATATATGCTGAACGTTATGAGATGGGTCGCACGTAATGGCTGACCTATTGGTCTTGACTTGTGTTTCTGCTTTAGAGTGATCCTAACTGTCCGTGTATATATGCCACCATCTCCCAGCAGCCAAGGGAGAGTCTCCTTTCTTCTTGACGTACAAAAAATGAAGTTGACGATCTTGGGCCGTCTTCTGCTGATGTAAATCAGTTTAAACGCGCCATCAATTACAATGCATAAGTGGTAATTCGCACAGAGGAGAAGCATCCAATCATTTTTTAAACATCACTATTTACTGATGGCAGTTAAATATAGGCTCTAACAAAAGAATGATGCCCCTACTTTTTTGTTTTAATGAGAAGCAACATTCGTTTCTAAAATTCCAAGTGCGTTGCCTAATAGCCCTATAAGTGATAGCCACTAAACCATGCGAGGAGCCTAAGGTGATGTAATACACAGTTATATAATAAATACTGAACAGTTAGGGAGAGAGAGATGAGAAAACTCCAAGGAAGACAGTGGAACATTCCTCGCTGGTGTGAAATGGACACGCCTCTGTATCAAATAAAGCAGCGACCGATTTTTAATGCTTGCGAGGAGTTTAGGCCACTTCGTTTCGTGACCTGTTTGGCGTTTCTGTTGAAATGCCTTTGCAACAAGCTGCAATGGGCTGGTACAACCTCTTCATTATTATGGCTGGCAAATCAGATGCGATGCTCTAGTTGATCAGCACATGAACAATAGAGCAGGGTGTTATTTCTGATATACCTTATTTTTTCCTTTTTTCCTTTGCCCAAGACAGTAATAAACTTACCTGGGTGCTTGCATTTCTCAATCCAAAACAAGAACAGAGAATCCAGGAACAGGAGGTAAAGATACCAGCAAGCAAACGCTTGCATCTTGAGCCGCAAAATTGAATAGGCCTGGATCGCCTCTACCTACACAGTGGTAATCAGAAGTCCTCCACTGAAATGAGCTATGGCCACTAAAACCCATGTAAGTGATCAGAGACCTTCGCAGATCAGCCTGGGACCGTGCGCAATTGCCGCCCAGGAGCGGCTGCTCCAAATACGGTGAGGGTTAAAGACAAGATGTTTTGATGAATA
The DNA here is from genome assembly GCF_003597395.2 of Chelonoidis abingdonii. Taxonomy (NCBI): domain Eukaryota; kingdom Metazoa; phylum Chordata; order Testudines; family Testudinidae; genus Chelonoidis; species Chelonoidis abingdonii. The sequence continues at coordinate 143,276,757 of NC_133773.1, read as the reverse complement.
GTTGTGGCAAGAACCTCTACCTTGCCCCCTGGTCCTGCCTATCTAGCGGTTTACTCACCTCAGGGCTCACTGTGGAATCCTCACAGTAGCCCTCTCTCTCTACGGCCAGGTTACAGTTAACTGAGCCTGTCCATCATGGCAGCAAGGAGTTTGGTGAGAGAACGTCCCACAAACTCGTTGTCCCTGGAATAATTTTCAGAACAGTTTAGCCCACGTCCTGACAGAGGCCTACTTTCCCCTCCCAGGAGATGTTCCCTGTATGGAGTTGGGGGAACCGCTGGCCACCCTCTACTCCAGTTCCGGCCCGGGACCTAATGTACAGCTTGTTGGCAGCCAACTTCACTGCCAGAGTTGCTGCATGTTCCCTGGCATTCTTCCGCACGCTCCTGCCTGCTTCTCATCCTTCTTTCAACCTTACCTTAGGGTCTTAAGATGGTTGAGGTGTCCTTCATATAGCCAGCCCTTCAGCCGCACTTTCTCTCCTCTGGGCTCCCTGGCTCTCCTGCTGATGATGAACCCTTTATAGTATAGAAGGCCTTAATTAGAGTCAGGTGTCACAATTGCTAATGGCCTCACTGACTCTTTGCAAGTTAATTAGTGTCATGTGTTCTCTGCTCTGAGTCAGGGAACAGAAAGCTGTTAATCCCGTGCAGTATATCTGCTCTGTATAGCCAACTGGCCTGGGTCCCTATCAAATATATAGGTATCCACAGAGCAAGCTCGCAGCTGGTAATATAAACCAGCCCAGCTCCATGGATTCCACATGGCAAGCTGGCATGTTAGGAAATAGAGTCATAAACGGGTTGGGGTATAGAGGGGCGTAAGGGTAGTTGCATCCTGACACATCCTGGCTAATCGGCATATGAGAACAAAGTATGGCATACTGAGGTCATAACCAAGGTCCATCAGCCCAAGTTCTGTCTACCAACAGTGCCATGTCAAGTGCTTTAGAGGAATGAACAGAAAGGAATACAGTGATCCATCCCTATAACCATTCCCAGCCTTGCTGACCTATCCTCATGATTTTATCATAGTTCTCCTTTTGACCCAGTTATATTTTGGCTCACAATATCCCCACAATAATTCAACAGGTTTAGTTTGTGCGTTGTACGAAGAAGTGCTTTCTCTGTTTGTATTAACACTGCGGCCTAATCATTCATCAGGTGATCCTTTTTTTGTGTGTATAAAGGCAAATAACACTTCTCTATTCATCTTTTAACAACACTGTTCACATTATGAATTGAATCATTCTATCTAGTCCCCCTAGAGCACTTCTCTTTCTAAGCTGAAACAGGCTACTCTTTTTCAAGTCTTTCCTCAGCAAAGAAAGCTGTTGCCCGTATCTTGATCAATCTTATTGCCTTGTTTAACTTCTTCAGGCACCAGAACAGAACATCGGACCTGGCCAGACAGGTCACACCAAGACATCAATCTTCTCCAGCAGTACCTGACAGTGGCCCAGCACAAGAGAAAATAAATGCACAGTTACTAAATACCTGCGCCCATAGAGACTAGTTTTCTCTCAATCTTTTTTTGGCCCCCTGCCCATATCACTAGAGTTGGTTATATGAGAAACATCTGGTTTTATATCCTAATTTATTTTATTCTACGTATCTAATGCCAACTATGAATGTTTCCTTGTTTATCCTACAAGTGTCTGATCTTTTTAAAGGAAACCCTACTAAGATTTGGACTCAATGACAATTTGAGCAGTGAGTTCCATCAGGCCTCATTAATGTGGTTGTATATAATAGGAAGACTGATAACTTTTATCAAATACATTAGCAAATCACACAAACGAAGAGTAGCACAATAAACTTAAAAAAGAACATTGTTAAGGTGTCAAAAGACAACACATTGAAGAATTAGGAATGGTCTAAAATTAAGTAGACCCGTGGCAACTCTTAATACCCCAACACACACCCTCCCTGCATATGCATCAAGATGCAGTCTTTAATTACATAATCACATACTATTTTCCACAGGGACCCTGCTCATCAGTGCACAGGATGGACGACAGCGCTACGGAAGTAGCAAGTTTTCAATGTTTTGCTTTCCTCCTGTTGTTCCCACTGTGTGGCCCCACAGGCCTTGTTAACTATTTAATATCCTGGTTCTGGAAAGAGAATTACTAATTGTACATAGACCTTCTCTATGGTGGCTGATATGCGCTACACGAATCCTAAGTGAGTTTCAACACTCAGTAAGTGTTCTTTTGATTGTAGTTTTTGATATGCACAGTTATTTATATTTCCTTCATAGTTGTCGATTTGTGCCATATAGGATGTTCCCTTTGTTCTCATTTATGAAGTTTGGTTAATTTACCTCCTCTATATCCATTCATTATGCTGGTATTAATTAATAATGTAGTATGATATATGTGCTCTAACAGCCAAGGTAAATCAAGACTCCATTGCACTGAAAGCGGCAGCAAGAGCAGACAACACACGGAGGGAGGAAAGTCAGGCACATAACAGACATCTAATGGGACGGGGACCGAGAAGACAGAGTAAACGCTACATAAAACAATACAGAAATGGCCCTACTGGAGATCAGACCAATGGGTCCTCTAGGGCCCAGTTCCTGTTCTTTCGACAAGTGGCCAGTGCCCAGTGCCCCAAGGGAATGAAAGAACAGGTAATGATCAAGTCATCCATGCCCTGTCACGCCATTTCCCATCTTCTCTGATGAAACAGAGGCTAGGGACAGGCCATCCCTGCCCATCCTGGCTAATAGCCATTGATGGAATCCTAGCCTCCATAAATATTATTCTTTTTTGAACCCTGTTATAGTCTTGGCCTTGCACAACCATCCTCGCAAAGAGTCCACAAGGTTGACTGGCGCCTGTGTGAAAGAAGAACTTTCCTTTTGTTTGTTTTAAAAACTGCTGGCTATTAATTTCATTTGGTGACACCTAGTTCTGCTTGGGTATGAGAAGAGTAAAACAATACTTCCGTTATCTACATCTCCAAACGCACCCAAAATAACCTTATCTACTTGAGTGGGTACTGGGTTCTCTCCTTCTCTCCTTTAACTCTGCAGCAGTGTGCGCGGAACCGGTGTGGAACGGCCTGGTCCCCGGTTGTTGGTGTCCGCTGGTTGGCTGACCCGGGTTGGCCGGGCAGTCAGCCGGATGCCTGGTGTTCGGTCCGGTGGCCGGGCGTGGTGCCGCCCGGCTGTCGGCGGTAGTTCCCAGGTAGTTGGAGGGAAGTATGCATGAATTGGCCTGGTCGATGGGCCTGTGGGGGTTGTTCTCTCCCCCCATCTAGAGAGCCCTGATGACTCTATCTCGTAACTGTGTCCCAAGCAGTTGGGAGAATAAACACGCAGCGGGCGACGGCAGCAGACAGCAGCAGCAGTCAAAGCCCGCC
>NC_133773.1:143271400-143272941 GCF_003597395.2 Chelonoidis abingdonii | reverse complement strand
ACTATAGACAGCTGCAAATCCATAGGGCCCTGGGCTGGAACCTGGAGTAGAGGGCGGGCCGGGTTCCCCTCAAACCTCCCAACTCCTGATCAGACACAGGAGGAGTTGATCCAGACTGTGGGGAAGATCACTGAGGTGAGCAAATCTGCCAATAGGCGCAGGACCCACCAAGGTAGAGGAGGAACTTTGTCACACCAGGTACGGCATTCAACAATTTGTCTGAGATGCAGCCCTGGTTCCCATTGTACACCCAACAGAATCTTCACTTTCAAAAGAAGGGAAAAAGCTAGTGAGAATTTCTGAGAATTATCAGAAAACTGTTTAAATCAGATGAAAAGAAGCTGATTGCTGCTGCTTCTGCAGACCTAGACAGACAGGGTCCGGTCATTAGAGCGCCTGAGTGCTTCTGGTTGTTGGTAAGCCCTCAGCTGCCTCTCAGTAGCTCCATTCAGGACTGAGCCCAAAGGGAAGGGAAATACAAAGGAGAAAAAAAGCCTCAGAGGTTTGAACCTTTGTCCGCTTAACTCTCAGCACTTTGAAAGCAGTGGGTGACATTCACTCCGGTAGCACCACTCACAATAAGCCATGCACCTGTAGGATCTTAGGCAGAATGCATTCAACTTTGCTCTCCACTAGCCCACAATCCCAGGATTCTCCACTGAGCCTGCCCACAAAGTAAGATTCAGCTCCCAGTACAGCCTGTACCATCCCCGAGTCTCTGAGCCAAGGAGGACTGGGTTACCTTGGAGAGCTGGCTCATGTTGGAGCATCGCTGCAGCAAACTGCATTGTACTCACACAAGACAAGCTCAGCTAAAGCAAAAGCAACCAATTGCCTTCTACCATGTTCCCCCCAAATTCAAGCCCTGAGTCAGGGAGGCTGGGTGGGTTGCTAACGGGTGGATGGCTAATGTGTTGTAGGGCTCCAGTTTGAATCTCTCATGGGTGGCAGGCAGCAGGGTTTCTACCTGATTTGCAGTAGCCTGTATGACATAGAATCAGAATATCAGGGTTGGAAGAGACCACAAGAGATCATCTAGTCCAACCCCCTGCTCAAAGCAGGACCAATCCCCAACTAAATCATCCCAGCAAGAGCTTTGTCAAGCCAGACCTTAAAAACCTCTAAAAATGGAAATTCCACCACCTCCCTAGGTAACCCATTCCAGTGCTTCGCCACCCTCTTCGTGAAATAGTGTTTCCTAATATCCAACCTAGACCTTTCCCACTGCAGCTTATGACCATTGCTTCTTGTTCTGTCATCTGCCACAATTGAGAACAGCCTCTTTGGAACCCCCCTTCAGGTAGTTGAAGGCTACTATCAAATCCCCCCTCATTCTTCTCTTCCGCAGACTAAATAACCCCAGTTCCCTCGGCCTCTCCTCGTAAGTCATGTGCCCCAGCCCTTCTTATGTTCATCTGATGTTATGGTTCAGTCCAGTTCCCAGGGAACATACAGGAGCCAATAGCTCAGCTGAAATCAGTGATGTGACACAAGTTGACCCCACCTAAAGAGCTGATTGGGCCACCAACAGATTTGGCAAA
>NC_133773.1:143260568-143270604 GCF_003597395.2 Chelonoidis abingdonii | reverse complement strand
GTTCTCAGTGGTAGCAGATGACAGAACAAGGAGTAATGGTCTCAAGTTGCAGTGGGGGAGGTTTAGGTTGGATATTAGGAAAAACTTTTTCACTAGGAGGGTGGTGAAGCACTGGAATGGGTTACCTCAGGAGGTGGTGGAATCCCCTTCCATAGAGGTTTTTAAGGTCAGGCTTGACAAAGTCCTGGCTAGGATGATTTAGTTGGGGATTAGGTCCTGCTTTGATCAGGGGGCTGGACTAGATGACCTTCTGAGGTCCCTTCCAACCCTGATATTCTATGATCTGCCCAGATCAGGATAAAGCAATATATGCTGGAACGTTGATGGGTCCACTAATGGGCTGACGTATTGTTCCTTGACCTTGTGTTTCTGCTTTAGTGGATCCTAACTGTCCAGTGTATCATATGCCCCATGCTCCAGCCAGCCAAGGGAGAGTCTCCTTTCTCTTTGACGTACAAAAAATGAAGTTGCGATCTTGGGGCCAGTTCTTCTGCTGATGTAAATCAGTAAAGCGCCATCAATTTCAATGCAGTAGTGGTAATTTACCACAGAGGAGGAGCAGTCCATCCATTTTTTAACATTCACATTTAACTGATGGCAGTTAAAATATAGCTCTAACAAAAGACATGGATGCCCTACTGGAATGAGAAGCACATTCTTTTCTAACTTCCAGTGCGTTCTGCCTAGATGCTATAGTGATGGCCACATGACACATGCAGAGGTAGCCTAGGTGATTCTATACACATATAATAAATACTGAACAGGTTAGGGGGAGAGAGAGAGAGAAACTCCCAAGGAAGACAGTGGAACATTCCCTGCTGGTGTGAAATGGCACCGCCCTTCTGTAGTCAATAAAGCAGCACCATTTTATGCTTGCAGAGAGTTTGGCCCACTGTCTGTTTCGTGACCTGTTGGCGTTTCTTTTGAAATGCTTGCACAAGCTGGCAATGGGCTGGTTACACCTCTTTCATTTATTATGGCTGGCAAATCAGATGCTGATTGCTCCTAGTGTATCAGCACATAGAACAAATAGAGCAGGGTGTATTTTCTGATCATATCTTATTTTTTCCTTTTTTCCTTTGCCCAAAGACAGTAATAAAACTTACCTGGGTGCTTGCATTTCTCAACACAAAAACAAGAACAGAGAATCCTAGGAACAGGAGGAAAGATTACCAGCAAGACAGCTGTGCTACTTGAGCCGCAAAATGAATTCAGGCCTGGATCGCCTCTTACCTACACATCTGTGTAAATCCAGAGTCACTCCACTGAATGAGCTATGCCATCTAAAACCCATGTAAGTGATCAGAGACCTTCGCAGTCAGCCTGGGAGTCCGTGCCAATTGCCCCTAAGCCCAGGAGCGGCTGGCTCCAATACGGTGAGGTAGACAGAGATGGGTTTGATGAATATTGTGGCAGAGCTCTGACCTTGCCCCCCTGGGTCCTGCGCTTCTAGGCGGTTTATGCTCACCTCAGGGGCTCACTGTGATCCTCCACGTAGCCCTTCTCTCTCTACGGCCAGGGTTACAGTCTACTGAGCCCTGTTCATCATAGGCCAGCAAGGAGGTTGGTGAGAGAACTCCCACAATCTCTGTTGTCCCTGGGAGATAATTTCAGAACAGTTTAGCCTCCTGTCCTGACAGAGGCCTGACTTCCCCTCCCAGGAGATGTTCCTGTAGTGGTGAGTTGGGGGAACGCAGGCCCACCCTCTACTCCAGGTTCCGGCCCAGGGACCCTAATGGTAGCAGCTGTTGGCAGCCAACCTTTCACTGCCAGAGTTGCTACATTTCCCTGGGCCACTTCCCCACAGCTCTCCTGCTTCTCCCTTCTTCACCCTTACCTTAGGGCTCCCTTAACGATGGTTTGAGGGTGTCTTCATTAGCCAGCCCTTCAGCCGCACTTCCTCTCCTCTGGCTCCCTGGCTCTCCCCTGCCTGACTGGAGTGAACCCTTTTTATAGTATCAGCAGGGCCTTAATTAGAGTCAGGTGGTCACATTAGCTTAATGGCCTCACCTGACTCTTTGCAAGTTAATTAGTGTCATGTGTTCTCTGCTCTAGTCAGTCAGGGAACAGAAAGCTGTTAATCCAGTGGCCAGTATATCTGCCTTCTGCTATAGCCAACTGGCCTGGGTCTATCATAATATATAGGTACCACAGAGCAGCTCCGCAGCTGGTATAAACCAGCCCAGCTCCATGGATGTCCACAGGCAAGCTGCATGTTAGGAAAATAGAGTCATACGGGTTGGGGTATAAGGAGGCAGAAGAGCCGTAGGTTGCATCCCTGACCATCCTGGCTAATCGGCATAAGAACAAAAGAATGGCCATACTGGGTCATACCAAGGGTCCATCTAGCCCAGTATCCTGTCTACCAACAGTGGCCAATGTCAAGTGCTTTAGAGGGAATGAACAGAACAGGGAATCATCAAGTGATCCATCCCCTTTCACCCATTCCCAGCCATTGCTGGACCTATCCTCCATGAATTTATCTAGTTCTCTTTTGAACCCAGTTATATTTTTGGCCTTCACAATATCCCCCAGCAATAAGTTCCACAGGTTAGTTGTGCGTTGTACGAAGAAGTGCTTTCTCTTGTTTGTATTAAACCTGCGGCCTAATCATTTCATCAGGTGATCCCTGTTTTTTGTGTTGTATGAAAGGGCAAATAACACTTCTCTATTCATTTTTAACACACTGTTCACGATTTGATTTGAATCACTTCTATCAGATCCCCCCTTAGACATCTCTTTTCTAAGCTGAACAGTGCTACTCTTTTCAGTCTTTCCTCACAAAGAAGCTGTTCCGTATCCTTGATCATCTTTATTGCCCTTGTTTGAACTTCTTCAGGCCCAGAACAGAACATCGGACTTGCCAGACCAGGTCACACCAAGACTCCATCTTCTCCAGCATCCTGACAGTGGCCAGCACAAGATGAAAATAAATGCACAGTTACTAAAATACCCTGCCCATAGAGACTGTTTCTTCTCAATCTTTTTTTGGCCCCTGCCCCATCACTTAGAGGTTGGTTTATGAGCTGAAACATCTGGTTTTATATTCCTAATTTATTTTATTTCTACCGTATCTAATGCAACTATGAATGTTCTTGTTTATCCTACAAGTGTCTGATCTTTTTAAGAAACCTACTAAGATCTTGGACTCAATGACATCTTGAGGCAGTGAGTTCCACAGGCTCAATTATTGTGGTTGTATATAATAGGAAGCACTAGAAACTTTTATAAAAACCTAGCAAATCACACACAGAAACTATATTAAAAGAACATTGTTAAGGTTGCAAAGACAAACATTGAAGAATTAGGAAATGTCTAAATTAAGGTAGCCCGTGCAACCTTAATATCCCCCCCACACACACACCCTCCCGTGCATATGCATCATGATGCAGTCTTTAATTACATGATCACATACTATTTTTTCCACAGGACCCCTGCCTCATTCAGTGCACAGGATGGACGAAGCTCACTGAATGAGCAGCTTTTCAATTTTTTGTTTCCTCCTTGTTGTTCCATGTGTGGCCCCAGGCCTTGTTTACTATTTATATCCTGTTCTGAAGAGAGAATTACTAACTGCTTCATAGACTTCTCTATGGTGCTGATCGCTACAGAATCTAAGTGAGTTTGCAACCTCAGTAGTGTTCTTTGATTGTAGTTTTGATATGCACAGTATTTATATTTCTTTCATAGGTTTTCAATTTGTGCCATAAGGATGTCCCTTTGTTCTCATATTATGAGAGTTGGTAAGTTACCTCCTCTAATCCATTCATTATTCTGTATTATTAATATATGTAGTATGATAATTGTGCCTCAAAGTCCCAGGTAAAATCAAGACTCCATTGCACTAAGCGCAGCACAGACACACGGAGGGAGGAAGTCCAGGCCCCATACAGACATCTATGGGAGGGGACGAGAAGCACAGAGTAAAACGCTACATAAAAACATAAGAATGGCCCTACTGGATCAGACCAAGGGTCCGTCTAGCCCAGTCTCCTGTCTTTCGACAGTGGCCAGTGCCAGGTGCCCCAGAGGGAATGAACAGAACAGGGAATGATCAAGTCATCCATCCCCTGTCACCCATTCCCATCTTCTGGCAAACAGAGGCTAGGGACACCATCCCTGCCCATCCTGGCTAATAGCCATTGATGGACCTAGCCTCCATAAATTTATCTAGTTCTTTTTTGAACCCTGTTATAGTCTTGGCCTTCACAACATCCTCTGGCAAAGAGTTCCACAGGTTGACTGTGCGCTGTGTGAAGAAGAACTTCCTTTTGTTTGTTTTAAACCTGCTGCCTATTAATTTCATTTGGTGACACCTAGTTCTTGTGTTATGAGAAGTAGTAAACAATACTTCCTTATCTACATTCTCAACGCCATATAGACCTCTATCACTACGCAGTATGAGTAAGGGTGATGGAGCAGGGAGCTTTGCAAATGATAAGTGACTCTAATGTCTATGCACTTCTTTTTTTTGGCTCTTTAATTTCCTCTCTAATGGATTCCCCAGTAGCTATTTTCCCCATTTTTCTTGATCAGCCAGTTACACCAGTGCAAATGTGGCTGTACAGCTGACTCTGAGGGTACGATTGGAAGGCAATAGGGGCTGCACAAGGTCTCACTGCATTTGAGCTAGAGAATCTTTTTAAATTGGGGATATTGCACAAGTAGGAAAGAACCCAGCTTGATTCTCAGATCCCAGGGCAAGTTTCCACCTTGGGAAGTGACAAGCTGAAGCGGTGCTTTATTTTTCTAAACCGAGTCACATTTGATATGCACATTTGTGAGACAACAGGTCAGATCTTCAGCTGGTGTCAATCAGCAAAACTTCCATTGAAGTCAGTGGAGCCTCCACCTGCCCATTTTGACAGCGGCACTTGAGGTAGACCCTCAAGAATCCATCTCAGGTTTTGCACAGAGCTGCCTACATGCTGGGCCTGAGCTTGGAGATTGATGGACCTATCTTGGCAGGGTGTACACTATGTCCCCAATGTGGATCTGATCATTCTTGCCAGTGAGAGGGAGCCCTAGCCTATTAATTCAAGGCTAGGCCTCGCCTGAGACAGGACAGCATGCACGCACACATCGTCAGCTCCACCTCCCCCTTAAAAAAGGCGTGTTTAGTATGATTTGTTCATTTCTCACAGCCAGGTAGAGCATGGGGCTCTATACGTGATTAATCTGCGGGGTGAATTTTGTGAATGACGCACCCATGGATGTGAGCTCTAAAAAGGGAAAAGATCCTCGTCTTGCTCATATCACTCACCAACTTACATGACTCAGCACAACAAAAGAAGCCTCTCCGCACACACACACACACAAATGTTTGTGGCCTAAATCTTCCAAATGCAGCGCCTGGCGAGGCTCCTTAGTTCATATTTAGGCTTTGACATAAATGGGACCCACGAGCTCTCGGCACCTTTCAGGATCATGCTGCTGTCATGCAGGAGCTTAATAGGGCTTCAGGGGCCTACGTTTCATGCATGTGAGTTTGAAAATCTTGGCTTGTTGATCTTTGCCAATACAGGAGAGGTTACCGTGCTGCACGGAATGCGCTGGCGTTCATTCACAGGATTTTCTATTGAGCCTTTTCCATCGGGTTGCATTCATGTGGTTTCATGCATCCTGGGGCCAGATTCAGAGGTGGTGTCAGTTGTATATCAGTAAGTAGTGAGAGGGAGGCTCTGTGAGTCAAATGGCCTATTCCTGATGACTGAACCCAGGAGAATTGTTATCCTCACTTTACAGATGGGAAAGGGAGGCAGAGAGATCACATGTCTTGCCCAAGGTCTGTGACTGAGCAGGGAATTAAACCCACGTCCTGGAGCCCTGACCGTTGTTCTGTTCTATACGGGTTCTTCTACAGTGCTCGCCACTGTAGCAACTGAACATCTTCTAACAGTGCATTAAGCGGCGTGGCTAACACTTGTCACATGTTGTGACCAATGATAGTCACCCACTGGCAATCCTTCCTCTCTTGTCCAGCATCGGGAACTTGGCCTTTGTATTTCAGTTTATATTTTGGGTGAGTTCAAACCCAGCACAGCAAAGGGAAACTCCCAGTGAAATCAGAGAGGTCTCTCCAGCTCCCTGCATTGCATGCAGTTTCCTGAGGCTTTGACCAAGACCTCCCAGCTGGCTAACTCACACAAGTTCCTCCCTGAAACCAAAAGAAAACGAGGACATTGGAGTCTTGGAAATAACCCCCTGGAGTGCACCTAGCCAGAGACAACATCGTTTCATGATATGGTTACAGCAGTGACTCGGGATCACGAGCAGGACTCCACGTGCTAGGCACTGTACAGACTGTACCTAAACTTCATGCTTCAGGGCTTAGGCCAATCTCTATCAGAGATCAGAGTGAGAGCCAGCATGGCGGCAGATTAGTCCACATCTGCAGCTGTGGGGTTCTGACATCTTCCTCTGAAGCATCTGGTGCTTGATCACTGTTAGAGACAGTCTGAATTATTCCATCCACCCACCCCAACATTTCACAGAGGGGCTTCAGATCTGAGGTTCCCCTTTGGGCCCATCTCTAGACTCTAATGAAGCAGGAATGGTTTCTAGTCGCTGCTGGGGGCCAGCTGCAGTTCCAGCTTTAGCTGCAGCGAACACAGGAGATCTGTGCAGTGGGTCTACGTGGCGATAAGCAGAGCAGGGCCCTGGAGATGAGTTCGGCCAAGGAGCAAATTTTGCCCAGGGTGAAGATGTTCTACAGCAAGCAGGGTGCGGGGAGGGAGGGTAGCCTTCCCTATCAAACAGGTTCCACCCTCTCTGGATTTTGCCCACTCAGTTTAGCAGGCTGGGGTTAGGCAAGTTCAGATGCAGATGCAGCCCCCTGCAAGAAAATTCCTTCAGCTGTGGGAAACTAGCAACCACTCTGCTGAGAGAAGGGGTTTTTCCAGAGCTTGTCCGGGCATGTGGGAAATCTGTTCCCCAGACCTCAAAAAGCCCAGGCCAAATGCAGCCCTTGGAACTGTAATTTGCATATTGCAATGCACTACCCAGCTGACTTGGGCTTTTATTTCTGCTTGCTTCCTTAGGGAGACAAAGTGTCCTCCCGTCCTCTGTGCTCTGCGCCTAGCCGTCCAAGAAGCAATTGTTCAGAGTGTCGAAAGTATTATTTATGCCTTCTCACAGCAGAAGAACTAGGGGTCTTCAAATGAATTTAATAGACAGCAAGTTTAAAACAAACAAAAAAAAGTGTTTCTTCATACAACACACAGTCAACCTGTGGAACTCCTTGCCAGAGGATGCTGTGAAGCCCAAAATTATAAAGACGGTTGAAAAAGAACTAAATAAATTCGTGGAGGATAGGTCCAGCAATAGTTATTAGCCATAATGGGCAGGGAGGGAGTCCCTAGCCTTTGTTTGCCAGCAACTAGGAATGAGCGACGGGATGGATCACTTGATGATGACCTGTTCTGTTCATTCCCTCTGGGGCAACTGGCATTGGCCACCATCGGAAGACAGGACACTGGGCTAGATGGACCTTTGGTCTGACCCAGTCTGGCCGTTCATGTTCTCATGTATGGTCTAGATCTCCCACCAGTATAAGCCAGCGCAGTTTTCATTGAAATCATTGGCCCAGATTCCCAGCTGTGTAAATTACTGTGGCTTCCATTGAGCTCACTGGAGAGGTGTCAGTTTATACCAGCTGAGGGCATGGCCCTGCTTCTCTAAACCTGATCCGAATGCGACATTTGACCAGTTTGCTGAAGGCACCTATTATTACTCCTTTGTTAGACCTCACTGCCACTTTGATCTCCCTCCATATCATACACTCGCTGTCTATTTCCCGATCAGGAGGCTGGTAGCATAACCCGACAAGTATTCTCAGAACTTGGAATTTGTGTTCCTACAGCTCGAGCTCTGTGACCCTTGCTACTCTGACAGTGTCTCTTCTGGCAGCCTCTGAAATCTTTTCTGTGTAGTGCAACCCATGGCCTCCAGTCTCTAAGGCTACCCTCCTTGCACAGATTATAACCAGCATCAACTGATTGTTATTCCACCGTGTTTCAGCAGTGCCTAGCACGTCAAGTGCCCACTCCCACTGCCAGCTGTTCCAGTCCACCTGGCCTTGCTTTCGAAATACTTGCACTGCCATATAGACCTTCGGGGCACAATCATAATGTGTGCCACTGACTTGTGTAGAGACCATTTTGGAATCCCACTTCCCCAGGAAGAACATTAAGTACACCAGCTCAAGCAAAGTCAATCTCTCCTAATGCTGCTCCTTGTACGAGGTATCAGAAGGAGGAGTTCTCAACCTGCCCTTCCTCCTCCTTTCCGGAAGTGGGGAGGATCCACCGCAGAGAGCAAGAGCTGCTCTGAAGGGATCCCCTATACAAAGAGTTGGTCTGGGAGAGCTCTCAGTAACAGCAAAGCAGCAAGTCTGGCAGCACCATGAAACTAGCCGGCAGAGAAAACATTGTGACCTCATCATGAAAATAGATACTGCTATTTTCTTTGCACTTTCCTAGGAATTAGGACGGTCTGGATGATTACACCCTATATAGCCTGAGTGATATACTTGCGCCCAGGAAAAGTGGGGTAAAGATCACCCCTACCTATCGCTGTCCATGGTACCTGTAGCTCAGGAGAGCAGAAGTAAACAGTGGCAGCTCTGAATTTTGCCCAACGGCCTCACGATTGCTTGTCTATCCCATTTGGGTATCAGGCAGAACTTTCCATGGTGTTTCAGGATATGCTGAAACAGTGACTGTGTCAGTGTTAGTGTGGCCAAAATCTCTAGGCTTAGAATTAAGCTAATTTAGTAACTAAGCTTCTCCAAAGTCCAGAATATATGAAACTGCATGAACTATGATCATAATTCTCTTGTTTTGCTATAAAAAAATCAAATCTACGAATCTACACAAACACCTTGGATCTGCAAAACCAGGGCTCTCTCATTCTGTCCACTGTTCCCCCGGGTACTGCAAACTGGGAGGAGGTCTAGGCTCTAGCCTTCCTCCCGCCTCTTCATCCTCACCAGACACACACTTCAAATCAGTGGCCTTCCCAGTAGGAAACCCATTGTTCTGGTAGGGCACAGCAATTATGTCTTAAGGCCTGGGCAAACTGGCCATATGCCCAGGTTCCACACCCCCACCAAAAGGGAGTCCCAGCAATGTGTAAAAAAGTTTTATCAAGGTTCAGATCATGCAATGAGAAGTTTATATGCAAGAGGAGCTGTCAAAAGAAAAAAAGCAGCAGAAGAGAAAGAGAAGCTTCTAAGGCTACTAATATTTATTTGTTTTTTTCCTGAGCAATCGGCCACAACATCTACTAGTGCTACTCTTGCACAGAAGCAGTGTGAAAGAGAAGATGTTCTGGCTGATAAAGAAGCATCGCCTGCTTCTCCTCATAAAGGTGGAATGCAAAGGACAACAGCAATGACCAGTGAAGAAAATGAAGCAATAAGCACTTCCTGCCCTTAAGCAAATCAACTTTATGGACTCCTAGGAGCAATGCATTCCATTCCATTCCTACTGGATTCTTAAAAGTCCTTCAACCTGTCAGATCAAGGCATTTGTAAATAAGGCATTTGATACAGTCTCACATGATATTCTTGTCGATAAACTAGGCAAATACAATTTAGATGGGGCTACTATAAGGTGGGTGCATAACTGGCTGGATAGCTATACTCAGAGAGCAGTTATTAATGGTTCCCAATCCTGCTGGAAAGGCATAACAAGTGGGGTTCCGCAGGCGTCTGTTTTGAGACCGGCTCTGTTCAATATCTTCATCAACGACTTAGATATTGGCATAGAAAGTAGGCTTATTAAGTTTGCAGATGATACCAAACTGGGAGGAACTGAAACGGCTTTGGAGGACAGGGTCATAATTCAAAATGATCTGGACAAATTGGAGAAATGGTCTGAGGTAAACCGGATGAAGTTTAATAGAGACAAATGCAAAGTGCTCCACTTAGGAAGGAACAATCAGTTTCACACGTACAGAATGGGAAGAGACTGTCTAGGAAGGAGTACGGCAGAAAGGGATCTAGGGGTTATAGTGGACCACAAGCTAAATATGA
>NC_133773.1:143257767-143260116 GCF_003597395.2 Chelonoidis abingdonii | reverse complement strand
TGGAATAAATTGCCTAGGGAGGTTGTGGAATCTCCATCTCTGGAGATATTTAAGAGTAGGTTAGATAAATGTCTATCAGGGATGGTCTAGACAGTATTTGGTCCTGCCATGAGGGCAGGGGACTGGACTTGATGACCTCTCGAGGTCTCTTCCAGTCCTAGAGTCTATGAATCAGGACTGTGCTTTTTAGTCAGCCTGCCTGCATTTATCAAATCGCTGATGAAAAACAAAAAAAAAGGTGCTCAATGCAAGCTGCTTTCAAGTGTGAACTGCGTAAATCGTGTATTTGTAAATTGTGAACAGCTGTTATATTCTCCATCACCAGGATCACTCTACTGCTTTATGTGCCAATTATTTTCTGCTACAGATTTGGCATTCAGTACAGCTGGTTTTAAGGAGTGGAAGCATGCAGCTAATCCTATTTCTGAACATGAAAGTGGTCCTGAGCACTGAAACTGTATATTAATATACTGCAATCACCAAAGGGAAGCTGGTCGTATTGACTCAGAATTAGAGGAACAATTCAACCATGAACAACTTTCCTGGCAGTAGGACATGTTGAAAAGAATGATTGCAGCTGTGAAATTCTTGGCATGAAGGAGTCTGGCATTCCAAGGAGACAATCGGCTCCTAGGATCACAACACGGTGAAAATTATATGGGCACTTTGGAGCTACTCAGCCAGTTTGAGCCATTCCTTGAAGAGCACATCAAGAACTATGGAAATATTGGCAAGGGAATTCCTTCATACATAGCTGTGCATATTTGTGAATAAGTTACTACCTTGATGGGTGAGAAAGGTTTGTCTGCAATTATTCCTAAGAAAAGCAAAGTATTATTCATACAGTCTGGCCTTCACTCCAGATATGTGCCATATCAATCAGTTGACTTCTCCAGTGCAATCGGCAGCAACAGGGCAGTTTCTGGAATTTATCCTCATTCGTGGTCATGGAGCTGAGCATCTTGTGGACGTGGTAGTGAAATTCTTGCAGGAAAAGGGTATTTCTTTATCAGATTGCCATGGCGAGTCATATGATAATGCATCACATGTGTTAAGACATTACTCAGGTTTGCCAGTAAGACTAAAAGAAATGAATGAATTTGTTGTATATGTTCCCTATGTAGGACACTCCTTGAACCTAGTGGTGTTAAAGCTGCTGAATGCAGCATGCAAGTTGTATCATATTTTTGACTTTGTGCAAACAGCGTACTCATTTTTCACTTCGTCTACCCATCACTGGGATGTGTTGGTTTCTTCTTTAGGCACAGATCACAAGGTTGTGAAGCCCTTGTCTCACACTCAATGGTCAGCTCTTGTTGAGGCAATCAAGGCTGTGTGTGACGGCTACAAAAAGGATTGCTATAGGGGAGGGATAGCTCAGTGGTTTGAGCATTGACCTACTAAACCCAGGGTTGTGAGTTCAATCCTTAAGGGGGCCACTTAGGGATCTGGGGCAAAAATTGGTCCTGCTAGTGAAGATAGATGGCTGGACTCAATGACCTTTCAGGGTCCTTTCCAGTTCTAGGAGCTTGGTATATCTCCAATTATTATTTATTTACTATTATTAATTATTCAAGCTGCTCTTGATTTTCTGCCCAGTTATAATGATCAGCCAAGAGATCATGATGTTCAAGTTCTCAGTAAAGAAAAGACAAGTTGGAGACAGTATTTTTTACCATTCTTTGGAATGATAGTCTCATCCATTTCAGTGAAACAGGCAAGACTGTACAAAAAGACACGAACCTGTCCATTGTTGTCAACATAATCCTGTCTTTGAATCATATATACAAGACTTGAGATCAGTTTGATGAATATGAATGCCAGGCAACAGCACAAACTCCGGAGGCTGATTACAGTAACAGCAATAGGCGTGTGAAAGAATGAAGCCATCGCGTACCTCGCTTTGAAGGAGCTGCAAGTGATGCTGTCCTTCAAGGAAGCCAAAAAAAACTCATGGTTGAAATATACTTACCAATCCTTAACTCATTGATTTATGGTTTAACAGGAGGAGGCAAGGCATACAAAGACATCAGTAGTCAATTTGGTTTCCTTATGAAAGTGAGAGGTATGAATACTGAGGAAATGGCAGAGCAGCATGAGAGGCTGGCTTTTCTTTACTACAATGACCTTATTTCTGAATGTCAACATTTCAAGCATTACACTTCTGCAGAGACATTCAATGTTGATTCCCTTGATTCATAGATTCAGAGCTTCTAGGACTGGAAGAGACCTCGAGAGGTCATCGAGTCCAGTCCCCTGCCCTCATGGAAGGACCAAATA
Organism: Chelonoidis abingdonii; assembly: GCF_003597395.2. Taxonomy (NCBI): domain Eukaryota; kingdom Metazoa; phylum Chordata; order Testudines; family Testudinidae; genus Chelonoidis; species Chelonoidis abingdonii. The sequence goes on along the minus strand of NC_133773.1, from coordinate 143,257,836 downwards.
CTGTCTAGACCATCCCGGATAGATATTTATCTAACCTACTCTTAAATATCTCCAGAGATGGAGATTCCA
>NC_133773.1:143238801-143257667 GCF_003597395.2 Chelonoidis abingdonii | reverse complement strand
ACTGAAGGGTGGCCGGGTCGGCTGGGGTATTTATGCAGAGCTGTGGTGGCGCCACTCCAGGGGGCGCCCAGCCGACCCGCCGAGTGTTGCTAGGGTAAAAAGTTTCTCCGAAGGCTGTGCACGGGGCGCGCGCACACCTAAATGGAATGCATATGAGCAACCACTCGAAGAAGAACAGGTGGTTCCTCATTTTCTTTGATAGAGTATGGCATAATCTCTCACTGTGGTCTGTGTAGTATGTAGATAGCAGTGGATTTTTTACCTTTAGTCCATTTGGTATGATGTCCATCCGTTTGCATTTGGAAAGGAAGATGATATCTGTCTGTATTTGTGCAAGGTGTGAAGCCCCGGCTATGGAAATGGATGCTCTAGTCCACAAGGAAGGTTACAATCCCAAATGGTGTTTAGAAACCAAAATGGAATTCACAATTTGACACAGATGTATCCCTCCACAATCTGTCACAGCTATAATCTCATTCTATGAACAGTGCTAAAGTCATAAGTGAATGGTTTTGAGGGGTAGGAGGGATAGTTCTTAGACTATCACATTTTATCATCTTTAAAAAGAAGCTGAAAAATCCATTTTTCCCTCACTCTGGTTTCCAGAAGTGCTACCAGGGGAAAGGTTGTTCTCTCAGTATTGCAGGTTGGGAATTTAAGGCAGAAATCCGAGGAAAAGATTTGCTGTCATGTATTTCTAGCCTGGTTTGGCAGATTCAAGAGCTTCCAGTACTCTGAATAAGACTCTGAGCTTATTTGACACAAGCCCAGACACCAACATCTTTGATTATAGGCAAGAGGAGGAAAAGAAATGGCAAGAGAATGGAGGTGGAGAAATACAATTTTCAAAATTTGGAAAGTTTTTTAAATTAAAATAAAAAATCAACCAATTCACAGTTGCTCTAAAAACAAGGGAACTCTTTTTTTGGTTAATCATTCATTAACATTTTCCTACTTTCTACTAATTTTGAAATGTCGCTGATGTTCAAACAATTTTGAGCAGTTCTGCATTTGCTCCTATAAACGTGAAAACTTTCAGATACTTCTCAGGAATTTACTGAGACTCTGAGATTATTGAGTTTATCTCCTCACTAGCTAGAATGAGGGGTGGAAAAATTCCCATTAGATATCACCAAATCCAAGAGCATCTGTCCAAACTTTAAACTTGGGGACCCAATGTGCCATGGAAACAATGGCCTGATTCTGCTGTCTGTTACACCCCTATAAATCTAGCATACTCCACTGAGTTCAGTGGAGTAACTCCAGACTCACAGTGGAGTAAATGAGATCACAATAGGGTCCAAAGTGGATTGATGCTAGTCTCAAAGCAGTGAAAATCAGGAGTAACTCCACTGAAGTCAATGGCAAATTAGGTCTAGTGTGTGTCTGCTGGGAGCAGGATACTGGGCTACAGGCAGGGGCGGCTCCAGGCACCAGCACGCCAAGCATGTGGCTGGGGCAGCAAGCCACGGGGGGCGCTCTGCCGGTCGCTGCAAGGGCGGCAGGCAGGCTGCCTTCGGCGGCATGCCTGTGGAGGGTCCACTGGTCCTGCAGCTTCGGCGGACCTCCTGCAGGCTGCCGCGGAATTTGCAGGACCAGGGACCTCCAGCAGGCATGTCGCCAAAGGCGGCTTGCCTGGCATGCTTGGGACGGCAAAATACCTAGAGCCGCCGCTGGCTACAGGACCCCTGAGTTGTAGTCCTGATTCTGCTACCAAGGGATTATCTACATGCAGAGATGTAGATAATCTGATTGGATCTGATTGGATCTGATTGGATCTCAATTTAGTTAAACAACGCAAAAGACTGTGTGTATGCTCTTATTTCAATTTAAGCCAAGCTGGATTGAAATAAACCAGAATCAATTAGGAACAGCCTTAAGCTATACCAAAAGAAGACAGTGCCCACAATGGGATTTGCAGCTGTTTTACTAAATTGGTCTAAAAAACTAAAAGCTAAACTAGTACAACTTTCTCATACAGATAAGGCCTAAGTTGCTTGATCTCGGGCACGTCAGAATTAAGCTAAACTCAGATAATAACCTGGCTGTCTGCCTTAGTTTCTGTTTGTAAATAGGGATAACATTGTACCCACCTCTGCAAAATGCTTTGAGATTTATGGCTGAAAAATGCTGCAAAAGAAAAAAAGTGTGACCTATTATTTAATGCAAACATAAAAAAATAAACCTAACTCCCATCTGCCACCCTTTTCCTGGCTTCTTGTCCCTGTGCAGAAGTAGGAGTTCAAGGAGCGTTTAAAAAATAAAAAGTTAAAGTGTTCTCAGCTCATTACATGTTAGTCGATGCGTTTTCAGATCCTGCTGAACCAGAGAACCCTGAAATTAGATGGTTTCCAGCCTGTGAGGGCAACATGTGCCTGAGAAATGCTGTCTGTATTTATTTCCTACCTTATATGTCTAATTAGTGCCATTTAGTCAAAGGGGAGTCAAACTGCAATTTGTAATTGAAACTAGACGTGTATTTAAAACTCACACACTCGGTAAATACACCCCACCACTTCTCTGGTGCAGCGCGGCTTCAAAGAGCTGGAAAAAATAGGCTCCAATTAACTCTTGCTGGTAGGTAAGTCAGTTTTATTAGCCCTCTTTTACAAGCAAATCAAAGCGAGGTGAAGTGACTTGCCCAGGGGCGCAGAGAGAGTTGGCGTGTGAGCCGGAACTAGACCCGTGGAGTCCAACCCTGTGAAAACCCAAGGCCATTTGTGTGAATTAGAGTAAAGGGGCCTCAGCACCCCACAGGAGGAGTTGCATGATCGGGCCCCAGGAGCTGCTGATTATTGGGGATCAGCTCCAACTCTCATGGAAGTCAAAAGGCAGGCTCCCATTGACTTCCATGGGAGTTGGAGCAGGGCCTTTTGTTCTGTTCTTAATCCGCTTGATCACACTGCTTCACGGTGGTCCCCAGTCATCATAGAAGATTGGGGTTGGAAGGGAGCTCCGGAGGTCATCTAGTCCAATCCCCTGCTTCAAGTAGGACCAACCCCAACTAAATCATCCCAGCCAGGGCTTTGTCAAGCCGGGCCTTAAAAAACTCTAAGGATGCAGATTCCACCACCTTCCTAGGGAACCTATTGCAGTGCTTCACCACCAGTCCTGCAATCCTCACTCAGAAAAGGCTCCCATTGAAGTCAATAGGAGCTTTCTCCAGGCTGAGGTTGCAGGATTTGGTGTCATTCAAAAAAAAAGTGGTCCATAATGGCGCTGTGCAGCCTGAACTACGAATTCCCTCCTGCATTTCATCGTTAATATAGATTCATAGATTCCAGTGGTTAATTACTCCCACTGTAGGTTGATGAAGTCATTTTCAGCCGAATCCTGATCTGAACAAAGTCAAATAACACCGCTTCCATGCGAGGAGGGGGAAGATTGGTGGATTTCTTAAATTGAGTATGTTGGGAACCTATCAAATCCCTGCTTACAGCTCAAGTCAGAGCAGGCATGGTGCAATTCTCAGAGACACAGCTCTCGCCAAGGACTTGTGTCTTGACCTGTGACACCTTGATGCTATTCCAGTCCTAGGAGCATCCCGAGCAACGCAAACCTTCAGCTGCGCCAAATTTTGCTAGCGGCTTAAAATTAATTTCCAGCCACTGATAGCAGAACAAATCTCCTGCAAGTGTTCAGAGGCATTGCAGCCCTAAAGAAGAGTCGATATTTTGGGGAGTGTGGCCTGTTTGAACATCATGGATGCTGTGAAAATTCTTAAGAAGCGAAAGGAAGTGCTAGCATATGAACCTCGCACTCGCTGCCAATATGTGCTTGTTCTCACACCCCTAGACAAGCTCGCACAGGAGCACAATCAGACACACATTCTCTTTTGCAAGCTCACACACAAACCATCTGTCTCACTCACACCAAGTGGGTCTCCGCCCCCGACCCCCAGCCTCCTCAACTCGATAAGAGGACAGGGCGACCTGTCCCAGAAGCCTGACACAAAGCAACCTGGACTGGTACAGCATCTTGTAATAGGAACTGCAGACATTAAATAGAGGAGTCGATACACTGTAAAACCAAGAGGCTAGAACCATCCCTAGTGAAATGACACTGCCATGGATGGAGTTTCAGCAGGGATTACTTTAAGCACATAGGAACAGCTGTGCTGGGTCAGACTAATGGTCAACAGTAGCCTGTCTTCCAACTGTGGCCTGTGCCAGATGCTTCAGAGGGCATGAACAGAGCAGAGCAATTTATCGCGTGACCCCCTCACCTGTTGGCCAGTCTCAGCTTCTGACAGGGTGCGGAGACAGGGGGTGACCCATGGGGTGAAATGTATTTTGGACCACAGAACAAACAGTATGGAGAAGACTGGTCCAGTGGTTATAGCACTGCCCTAGGGCTTCAGAGACCAGCGTTCCGTTCCTGACTCCTCCATGGATCCCCCGTGTGACCTTGGGAAAGTCCCTTGGTCTCTCACTGCCTCGCCTGTACAAGAAGGATAATTGCACTTCCCTGCCCCACGGAGGTGTTGTGGGGATCAATGCATTTGTGACTGTGAGGTGCTCTGATAGATAGTAATGAGGGTCAGATAAGTCCAGGATCTGTGCAGCTCCTCATTTCCCAGGATGAAGGCCTCTTTCATAGGCTGGTCTGTAATCTTGGGAGCAGCCTGCTATTCCCTAACACTTCTTGAGATCTGATTAATCATTTGGTGTGCACTGCACCCAGAGCTTAGGGAAGGTAGGAACAAACAATCTCACTTGAATCTCATTTCCAAGCAGTGAAGCCTCCCACGTCTTTCCATTTCATTTCCTTTTGTGATTGTTTTTTCTTTTAATCTTGTGGTTTGCCACTGTCCCATCTAATCAACTTCTCAGTAACCACAGCTTGGCACATCAGATCCCCTGGGCCTCTCTCATGTGAGCCACAGCACCTCCCACTAACCTATGCTCAGGGAGGGAAAATTCCTTCCTGTTTATAAACCTCATGCCCTTGCTAGGGTTTATCTGTGTTCCATAAGAACATAAGAACAGCCGTACCGGGTCAGACCAAAGGTCCATCTAGCCCAGTATCTGCCTACCGACAGTGGCCAATGCCAGGTGCCCCAGAGGGAGTAAAGCTAACAGGCAATGATCAAGTGATCTCTCTCCTGACATCCATCTGCATCTTCTGATGAACAGAGGCTAGGGACACCATTCCTTACCCATCCTGGCTAATAGCCATTAATGGACTTAGCCACCATGAATTTATCCAGTTCCCTATTTAACACACTGTTAAAGTCCCCCGCTCTTCACCAACCTCCTCAGTAAGGGCGTTCCACAGTTGACTAGTTGGCTTCTGTGAGAACTTCCTTTTATTTGTTTTAACCTGCTACCATTAAGTTCCATTTGGATTGACCTTCTATTCTTTGTATGATGGGAATAAGTAAATACTTTTCCTTAATCCACTTTCTCAACTTCACTCATGATTTTAATATACCTCTATCATATCCCCCCTTAGTCTTCTCTTTTCCAAGTGAAGAGGCCTAGCCTCTTTAATCTTTCCTCGTATGGCGACCCTCTCCAACGCCTAATCACTTTTAGTTGCCCTTTTCTGAACCTTTTCTAGTGCTACGAATATCTTTTTTGAGAGGTGAGGGATACCACATCTTGTAACACAGTATTCGGATGTGGGCCGTTACCATGGATTTTATATAAGGGCAAATAATATATTCTCAGTCTTATTCTTCTATCCCCTTTTTAATACTTCCTAACTCTTGTTTGCTTTTTTTGACCGCAGCCTCTGCACACTGCCTGTGGACATCTTCAGAGAACTATTCCCGATGACACCAAGATCTTTTTCCTGACGTGGTAGCTAAATTACCCCCATCATATTGTAATGCATAGTTAGGGTTACGTTATTTTTTCCAATGTGCTATCACTTTACATTAATTCCACCATTAAATTATTATTTGCCATTTCTGTTGCCCAATCACTTAGTTTGTGAGACTTTTTTGGAAGTGCTTCACAAATCTGCTTTAGGTCTTAACTTGTCTTGAGTATTTGTACATCTTCAAACTTATGCCACCTCACTGTTACCCCTTCCCCAGATCATTTATGAATAAATTTAATAGGATTGGTTCCTAGGACTGATCCTTGGGACACCACTAGTTACCCTCTCATTCTGAGAATTTACCATTAATTCCTACCTTTTTCTCTGTTCTTTTACCAGGTCCATGAAAGGACCTTCCCTTTCTATCCCATGACAGCTTAATTACGTTTAAGAGCCTTGTGAGGGACCTTGTCAAAGCTTTCTGAAATCTAAGTACACCTATGTCCACTGGATCCCCCTTGTTCCACTGGTTTGATTGAATACCCTTCAAAAGAAAACTTCTTAAAAAATGATTAGTATGACACAATTCCTTTACAGAAACATGTTGCTGTTGCTCAACGTTATGTTTTTCTCTTGTGTCTGACAATTTTATCTTAACTATTGTTCTCGACTGATTTGCCCGGTACTGACGCTTTTAGATTTACCGGCTCTATTGCGGCACCTCTCTAGAGCCCTTTTAAATTTCGTGCGTTTCATTAGCACCAGAGGATGGTACCAAAGCCGATTAAAAGGAAGTTACAAACCTTAGTTAATAGTTCCGCAACTTCATATTTGAGTTCTTTCAGAACTCTTGGGTGAATGCTATCTGGTCCCGGTGACTTGTTAATGTTGAGTTTATCAATTAATTCCAAAACCTCCTCTAGTGACACTTTCATTGGAGGGGGGGGGGGGAATACACACACAAGCTAATAAATTCAAGTGGCAAGTGCCATGCCCAGTGAATTAGAGGCTATCACCAAGATGCCCAAATGCCAAACAATGCTTCCTACTCCTCTTGTAGCTGCGATCTGGACATCACTGCCAGACACCAGAACACTAAGGTCAACATTTTCAGAAGCATCTTCATGACTTGGGCACTCATGACCCATCTTCTGGTGATACATTGGAAGCAAGCAGGGTGAACAAAAGATTTCCAGCTCTTTTAAGTACATGATGAGGGTGTAAGGAGATAAGAACAGCCATTCTGGGTCAGACCAATGCTCCATGTAGCCCAGTATCCTATTTTACAAATGTGAATGATGCCAACTGAATCAGAGGGAATGAACAGAACAGGGCAATAATCAAGTGACCCATCCCCTGTCATCCACTCCCAATTTCTGGCAGTCAGAGGCTAGGGCAGGAGCGCTGCCAGCTTTTTTGCTGCCCTAGGCGATGGAAGGTCCCGACCCCAAAATGCCACCCCTGATAGAGGCAGCGGAAGGTCCAGCTGCCGCGGTCGCCACCTCCCCAAATGTTAGCGCCCTAGGTGACCATCTAGGTCATCTAATGGGTTGCACCAGCCCTGAGCTAGGGTCACCCAGAGCATGGAGTTGCATCCCCGACCCTCTTGGGTAATAGCCATTGATGGACGTACTCTCCATGAACTTATCCGATTCTTTTTTGAATTCTGTGATACTTTTGGCCTTCACTACATCCTCTGGCAACAAGGTCAGCTGGGCAATGTGTGAAGTACTTCCTCATGTTTATTTTAAACCTGTTGCCTGCTAATTGCACTGGGTGATCCCAGGTTTTTCTGTTATGTGAGGGAGTAAATAACACTTCCTTATTCACTTTGTCCACACCATTCATGGTTTTATAGACCTCTATCATATCCCCCCTTGGCCATCTCTTTTCTTGCCAGTAAGTTTAAGAAGTATGGGCTGGATGAATGGACTATAAGGTGGACAGAAAGCTGGCTAGATCGTCGGGCTCAACAGGTAGTGATCAATGGCTCCATGTCTAGTTAGCAACCGGTATCAAGCGGAGTGCCCCAAGGGCTAGTTTTGTTCAACATCTTCATTAATTATCTGAAGGATGATGTGGATTGCACCCTCAGCAAGTTTGCAGATGACACTAAAATGAGAGAAGTGGTAGATACGCTGGAGGGTAGCGATAGGATACAGAGGGACCTAGACAAATTAGAGGACTGGGCCAAAAGAAATCTGATGAGGTTCAACAAGGACAAGTACTTAGGACGGAAGAATCCCATGCACTACTACAGACTAGGGACTGAGTGGCTAGGCAGCAGTTCTGCAGAAAAGGACCTAGGGGTTACAGTGGAAAAGAAGCTGAATATGAGTCAACAGTGTGCCCTTGTTGCCAAGAAGGCTAACGGCATTTTTGGCTGTATAAATAGGGGCATTGCTAACAGATTGAGAGACATGATCATTCCCCTCTATTCAGCATTAGTGAGGCCTCATCTGGAGTACTGTGTCCAGTTTTGGGCCTCACACTACAAGAAGGATGTAGAAAAATAGGAGAGAGTCCAGTGGAGGGCAACAAAAATGATTAGGGGGCTGGAACACATGATTTATGAGGAGAGGCTGAGGGAACTGGGATTATTTAGTCTGCAGAAGAGAAGAATGAGGGGGATTTGATAGCTGCTTTCAACTACCTGAAAGGGAGTTCCAAAGAGGATGGCTCTAGTTTATTCTCAGTGGTGGCAGATGATAGAACAAGGAGCAATGGTCTCAAGTTGCAGTGGGGGAGGTTCAGGTTGGATATTAGGAAAAACATTTTCACTAGGAGGGTGGTGAAGCACTGGAATGGGTTACCTCGGGAGGTGGTGGAATCTCCTTCCTTAGAGGTTTTTAAGGCCCAACTTGACAAAGCCCTGGCTGGGATGATTTAGTTGATGTCAAACCTGCTTTGAGAGGGGGCTGGACTAGATGACTTCCTGAGGTCTCCTCCAACCCTGATATTCTATGATTCTAAGATGAACAGTCACAGTCTTTTAAATCTCTCCTTATACACAAATTGTTCCATACCCCTAATCATTTTGGGTACCGTTTGAAACCGATATATGATATGGGACAGAACCCTGCTCATTCTTCTGTATGTATGTCAGCCACATGGAGTAATGGGAGCAAGATCTTGTTCATGTCAAGGCAGTAACTAGACCCGACTCGAGGACAGAAAGGGAAGGGCAGCGCTGGTGAGAAAGCTGTTTTTGCAGTCACATCTCTGACTATAACTGCACTTACAACTTGATTTTACATCTAAGAAGCTCCATGGGAAAGAAAAATAAGATGAAGCCTGCTTTGCTGACCCCAACTTGCCCTGAGCAGGAAAAAGCTTGAGCCTGTTTGAGTGTCTGGTCAGTCAGCTGGCAGACACAAAAAATAGACTCTCCTCTCTGGTAACCAGACAAGCCAGTGGCTTAAAATTCCAGTGTCTCCCACCTGAGGCACTGTCACTGGCAGACAGAGGGCAGCCTCGGAGCGGGACCACAGCAGTGATTATTGGTCTGGGGAAAGAGTGTCTGCTTGGTGCAGAGGAGAAGGACTTATATCATGAAAAGGAACGGGGAACCAGTTTGGAGCAGCATTGTTTTTCGTGGAGATCACGCCTAGTGGAGAGGGCCCTGCGGTGGGAGCCAGGAAACCAAGGTTTTGTTCTCAGCTCTGGCCCCAACCTTCTGCGTGACCATGGGCGAATCGCTTCCCCTTTGTAAAGCGGTGAGCTCTTTGAGGCAAGGGCTGTCTCTTACGATGTGTACATGCAGCGCTGCACACAAACGGGGCTCCTAGGCACTGCCAGAGGAAAACCAATAATCATCACAAGCTACCGCACTGTAGAAAAGAGCATCTCCCTGCATTTCCAGGCTTCAGTCTGTTAACACTCCCATGGCATCACCTGAATGAAATTCCATATGTGAACAACAGGCCACATCCTCAGTTGCCAAGATTCAGCCTACATTGACTTCAGTGGAGTTACATTGATTTACAGCAGCTGAGGTTTTGGACCAATATGCGTCTACCTGGCCAGCCCACAGTTACAGGGCTGCTTCAGAAGATGGCACTGGCCTAAGAGGGGTCTCATGGCTGCACACTCATTGAGGCTCAGCACCTGAGTCCAGACTCAGTGTTTTTCCCCTGGTATCTCTCCACTGAAGATAGTGAAGTTACTCTGGATCTACCCCATTGTCAGTGAAAAGGGGAGTTGGGCCCCAGTCCTGGGCTACGCCGTGGACTGCATTAGGCAAAGACACCCATGAAATGTATGGGCCACTATCACGCTCTCATTTACCTTAGAGTAACCCCAGATTAACTCCCCCTTTAAATCACTAGTGTTAATCTGGATTCACACCAGTGAAACACCTTTAAACTGAACAGATGAGTTTTGGCTTTACACCACTGCAACCAAGAAAAGAATCTGATCAGAGTCTCTTAGGAACTGATGCAGTAATATTAGCTGATATAAATCAGTGTAGCTCTGTCGGAACCAACAGGGCTAGATCCTCAGCAGGTGTCAATCCCCATAGCTCCACTGAAGTCAGTAGAGCTACACCAGTTTATAGCAGCTGAGTATCTGGACTGCTATTAAGAAAGTTGCTACACATAGACCTGGATTCTTCTCTCTGACCCTAGTCCAAATCTGAAGTCAGTGGATTAACAATGGAGTGGAAGCAAATTAAGAAAAAAGGAAAAATTAGACCCTATTTGTCGAGGTCCTAACTACAATTATTCCTCCATTAATTTTCAGATACTGCATGCTATGGCAAGGGAAAAAATAAATCGAGCAATTTGTCTCTCCCCTGTAAATAAATAAGCCTTGCAAACCAAAGAGGATATACTAAAGTGCCTTTCCTGACAGCATTACAAAATATTTCATTTAAAATAAATGTGCACCTTTGTGGAACTCATTTACATTTCATAATCAACAACCTGCATTACACTAAGGGACCTCTGCAGCCCTTGTGGAATGCTGGAAATGAAGTTCTGGGTTCTTTTTGGTTAGGGTCCTGGGACCAGATTCTGATCTCAGTTATATCAGCATCAGTGCAAAATGGACTTTAATGGAGTTACTCCAGATTGACTCTGGGGTAATGACACAACTGGACCCCAGCCTTGTCATTAGAAGCAAACAGACAGCAATGTGCAATTCAACCTTTAACTTCCCCAGCTCTTTAAAAAGGTCTTTATTTCTCTGAACATTTCTCTAGTTTCTTGGTTTATAAGAGCAATAATGACAGTTAATGGGTCTGGCATTTAATGAGTTCCTGGGTTAAGGGCCCTTGAGCCCTCAGCTTCCCGAGTCGGTCATTAACTGTCAGGAAATATCTGTTCATCTATTTGAGGCCTTTCTATTGTACCCATCACTGCAGCACGTATGCACTTCCGGGCTTGATCCGGCACCCACTAAGCTTAGTGGGCAGAGGTGTAACTCTCAGTGACTTCAGTGGTGCCAGAGCAGGTACCTACCTCCTTCCTGATCAGCTTTTAAGAAGTGTCTATGGAACACGGATCAACAAAGAACAAGAAGTTGCAAAATGCTGCATTTCTTTTCAGAGACTCAGGCTGCAGTACCTCAGTACCTCTGCAGAGTTGGATCTCGGGTCCTTCCCTTCCACCCAGAGGATATCTCAAAAGATAGGAGGACTTCACCCTCCTTGCCTCATCCTGTCCATGGCCACTCTAAAACAGCCAACTAAGGGTGGTCAATAGTGCAGCCACAATGATGACTTTTGTAATGTGAAAAGTGACAGAGTCCTGTGGCACTTTATAGACTAACGGACGTATTGGAGCATAAGCTTTTGTGGGTGAATACTCACTTCGTCAGATGCATGCATTCATCCACGAAAGCTTATGCTCCAATATGTCTGCTAGTCTATAAGGTTCCACAGGACTCTTTGTCACTTTTTACAGCTCCAGACTAGCACAACTACTCCTCTGATACCCCTCTGATACTCTATGGACACCTACACACTAGGAAACGGACAGAAGCTCTTCTTGCCATGAATCAGCAGCACATGCATGCAGGGAGCTCAGCTTTGCAATAGCCACCTCTATGGGCCAGACTCCCAGCTGGTGTAAATTGACAACTTCACTGGAGTCAATGGAGCTATTCTGATATACAGCAGCCAAAGATCTGGCCCCAATGTTATCCCGACAATACGTTGACTGTATTTTCAAAACCAAACTCCTGGATGCTTGTGATGATACTTATACAAAAAAGAAACCCACTCACACTTTCATAAATACAGGTGTGTGCTGGTGTCGCGACTGCCAGCTTCTGACTCAACAGTTACACAGTCATATTTCTGGGAATAGAGGATTTTTTTTTCCAGTAAATTAAGTGTCTGAAAGAGTTTACCTGAAAACACTGAGCAAGTCTTAACACTCAGCTATGTGTCTTGTGCTCACTTGACTTTTTTCTTCACTTCACACACTGCTCATCGCACTGACTGTTCCTTCCTTTGTGGATGTTAGTGCCTGGAAAGAAAGTAAATTCTCCTCTCTACCACAATTGTTTAAAAAAAAGACCAAAACAACACGACATTTAGATGGATGAAAACAGGGAGATTTCAGGTACCCTGAGAGAAGTTCCCGGAAGACCAGGACATGGTGTATATAAATAAAGGACTGACTCAGGAAAACTGGGACTCATAGATTTTAAGGCCAGAGGGGTCTATTACAGTCATCTTATCTGACCTCCTGAACACAGCCCAGAGAACCTCTTTAAGGGTTTTTCTACACAAAACATTTAGTTCGCAGCAAGCTGGGGTGTGAATCTGCCCCACCCTAACTATCCATGTGGACCCTGGCTTCCATGCATTAACTGTTCCCTAGTGTGCTTTGATCTACCCTGCTTTGAAGCAGGACTAGATCAAAGTGCACTGAGGAATTGTTAGTGAGCATCAGCAGGGTCCACACAGACAGTGCACAGCAGCCTCGTGCGGGCAGATTCATACCTCAACTTGTTGCAAACTAAATGTTGGTGTAGACAAGCCCCAAGTCATTTCTGCACTAAACTTTCATTTTCCCTTTAAGCTATAGTATGTCTTTTAGAAAGACATCCAGTCTTGAGTGCATAGATTTAAAGTGAAGGGGAATTCCCTTGTTCCTAGGAGACTCATTCTAGTTACCCTCATCGTTAAAAATACTGCACCTTATTTCCACTCTGAATTCGTCTAGCTTCATCACCCAGCCACTGAGACTTGCTATACACCTCTGCCTCGATATAACGCTGTCCTTAAGAGCCAAAAAATCTTACCGCGTTATAGGTGAAACCGTGTTATATTGAACTTGCTTTGATCCACCAGAGTGCGCACCTTCCCCCCCCACCCCCGGAGCACTGCTTAACTGCGTTATATCCAAATTCGTGTTATATTGGGTGGTGTTATATTGAGAAAGCGGTGTACCTTCTTCTGCTAGATTAAGGACCCTCTACTATCAGAAGTGTTTTCCACATATATGTACTTGTAGACCAGTGGCTCTCAAGCTTTCCAGACTATTGTGCCCCTTTCAGGAGTCTGATTTGTCTTGGGTACCCCCAAGTTTCAACTCACTTAAAATCTACTTGCTTACAAAAGCAGACATAACAAAACAAACATGTCACAGAACACTATCACTGAAAAATTGCAGACTTTCCTATTTTTACCATAGAATTATAAAATAAATTGGCATATAAATACTCTACTTACATTTCAATGTATAATATATAGAGCAGTGTAAACAAGTCATTGTCTGTATGAAATTTTAGTTTGTACTGACTTCGCTAGTGCTTTTTATGTAGCCTGTTGTAAAACTTGGCAAATATCTAGATGAGTTGATGTACCCCCTGGAAGACCTCTGCCACTCTGTGTACCCCCAGGGGCACATGTATCCTGGTTGAGAATCACTGTTGTAGACCACAATCAAACCACCTCTTAATCTTCTCTTGAATAAACTAAACAGACTGAGCTTAAACCTCTCTCTATAAAGTGGGTTTTCAAGAGTAGCTCTTTTCCGAATCATTTCCAATTTTTTCCACATCCTTTTGGACATGTGGACATCAGAAATGAACAGAGTGTTCTAATAAAGTCTGATGAATGTCCTGTACAGGAAGCAATACCACCTCCTACTCCTATTTGATTTTCCCCAGTGTATGCATCCAAGGATTGTGTTTGCCCCCTTAGCAATGGCATGGCACTGGGAGTATGTTCAGTTGCCAGTTATCTGTTATTATCCCTAAGACCTTTTCAGATTGATTGCATTCCAGGATATTGTCTCATTTTGTAAGCATGACCAACCTTCTCTGTTCTTAGAGGTAGGACCTTGGATTTGGCATTATTAAAGTGTACATTGTTCAAATGAGCCCACCTGACCAAGCCATCAAGATCAGTCTGTACAAGTGATATGAAAATATAATAATAATTGGAGATATACCAACCTCCTAGAGCTAGAAGGGACCTTGAAAGGTCATTGACTCCAGCCCCCTGCCTTCACTAGCAGGACCAATCTTTGTCCCAGATCGCTAAGCAGCCCCCTCAAGAGCTGAACTCTCAACCCTGGGTTTAGCAGGCCACTGCTCAAACCACTGAGCTATCCCTCCCCCTACTGTTACACTGGTCTACAATTTTTGAGAAGTCGTCTGCTTCAGAGATAAAATGTGGTATTTATTATGTATTTTGATGTGCTGAATTCAAATATGACACTTAAAACAACTGATTGGCTACTGTTTCTAAGATATTTAAGTTTTTACATTTCATGTCTATGTATATTGTGTAGATAGTAGAGTTTTAATCATAAATTGTAAACCTAGGTCTTTTCATGTGTTTATGGTTGCTTTACATGATAATATTTCACCTGTCCTGTTTATGTAACACTTTAAAAATCAGCAAAAGGGTTATATAAATAAAATTTATTATGAAACAAAAGGCAAAAAACTATTATGTACATAGTTTAGTCCTATTCAGTGTCTACTCGGCGCTTCTTGGCTTGTCTCTTGTATTCATTAAATGGAGCATCTCTTGTCACTGTCCAGCAATAGTCTGCAAGCATTGATGGGCTCCATTTGCCCTGATAGCGTTTCTCCATTGTTGCAATGTCCTGGTGAAATCGCTCGCCGTGCTCGTCGCTCACTGCTCCGCAGTTCGGTGGAAAAAAATCTAGATAAGAGTGCAAAAAATGTATCTTTAGTGACATGTTGCAACCAAGGCTTTTGTATGCCTTGAGGAGGTTTTCCACCAACAACCTGTAGTTGTCTGCCTTGTTGTTTCCGAGAAAATTTATTGCCACTAACTGGAAGGCTTTCCATGCCGTCTTTTCCTTGCCACGCAGTGCATGGTCAAATGCATCATCTCGAAGAAGTTCACGAATCTGAGGACCAACAAAGACACCTTCCTTTATCTTAGCTTCACTTAACCTTGGAAATTTTCCACGGAGGTACTTGAAAGCTGCTTGTGTTTTGTCAATGGCCTTGACAAAGTTCTTCATCAGACCCAGCTTGATGTGTAAGGGTGGTAACAAAATCTTCCTTGATTCAACAAGTGGTGGATGCTGAACACTTTTCCTCCCAGGCTCCAATGACTGTCGGAGTGGCCAATCTTTCTTGATGTAGTGGGAATCTCTTGCACGACTATCCCATTCGCAGAGAAAACAGCAGTACTTTGTGTATCCAGTCTGCAGACCAAGCAAGAGAGCAACAACCTTCAAATCGCCACAAAGCTGCCACTGATGTTGGTCATAGTTTATGCACCTCAAAAGTTGTTTCATGTTGTCATAGGTTTCCTTCATAGGACTGCATGACCAACTGGAATTGATGGCAAAACATTGTCATTATGCAGCAAAACAGCTTTAAGACTCGTCTTCGATGAATCAATGAACACTCATCTGGATCGTGAACAATGTTAAGGGCTGCCATCACATGTCCCATGAAGAAGAATGGGACAAGATCCTTTTGACGGTCACGGAACATGGAAACCCTAACATCACCTACCAGGAGATTCCACTGCTGTAGTCTGGATCCCAACAGCTAGACTAGAGCCAATCAACAATTTTAAGCATCATTTTCGTTCTCAGTGACCCAGAATTAGTAAAGTTTGACTACATTTATTTCAGAAGCATTTTGGCTGTAGAGCAGTGTTATTTACCACTCCGCCAATTTATTTGTCCTCTGCAAATTTTACCAAAAGTGGCTTTAGATTTTCTTCCAGCTCATGGATAGAGATGCTAAACAGCGCTGGATCAAGAAGAGCTCCCTGTGGGACTTTACCCAATGATCACTCTAGCTGCTGGAAATGTTTCTGAATTGCCTCAACAGGGAGATGTGTAGCGTCCATGCCGGGGAAGTAGTGCCTTGCAAACCCAGAAAGGAAGAAATAAACATCTCTACACCACCATCCATGCAGAGACCTCTATTATTAATATTTATATCACCCTAGTTCCCAGAGGCTTTGAATCAAGATTGGAGCCCCACTGGGCTCAGCATGGTATAAGCACTCATGAAGGCACAATCCCTGTCCTGAATATCTTGCCTCCATCTTAGGGCACATAGAAGCTAGAGGCAGAAGAGATCTGTTGAAAACATCTTGCTTATTTCCAAGTTCAAATAGGCAGGCCCATCTTTGCTAGGATGAGGACAAAATGTCAGATAAGGTAAATGCTTCGTATGGTTTTTACAAAATCCACATCCTGAATGAAAGGGGCCAAAATGCTGAAATCAGAGTAAGGATGTTAGTTGGCCCTTACGTAGGCAAAGCTCCCACTGGACTTCTGGATTTGATCCCAACAACGCTCTATAGAAATCCTGCAGTCGAACCGTGTCATGGTGAGAGCGGGGAACCCAAGAGCCAGGACTCCTGAATTCCAAGTGTAGTTCGACAGAGTAAAATGGAGATGGGAGATCAGCACTACCTTCTAGGGGTACGGTTCAATGAGTGTGGGTAAAGCACTTGTGGAATTACTGTCTGTAAACTGCTAAAATATAGCTGCTGTCAGAGCCGGCTTTAGGCCAATTCCACCAATTCCCCCAAATCGGGCCCCGCGCCTAAGAGGTTCCTGCACCTAGTGAGAATCCCTTCCCTGGCTAGAGGCGCCTTTTTAATTTTTACTCACCTAGCGGCGCTTCGGGTCTCCAGCAGCACTTCGGCAGTGGGTCCTTCGCTTGCTCTGGGTCTTCGGCAGCACTTCGGTGGCAGGTCCTTCGGTGCCGCCAAAGACCTGGAGCGAGTGAAGGACCCACCGCCGAAGTGCCGCCGAAGACTCAGAGCACCACCCAGTGAATATAAGCCCCACATGTTTTTCTACAGATGTTTTTTGTTGTTGTTTTGGTTTGGTTTTTTTTTAGTCATCCCTGCCGGGGCCCGTCGAAACTGTTCGAATTGGGCCCCGCACTTCCTAAAGCCAGCCCTGGCTGCCGTGCAGTTCATCACACACCACACAACCCATGCTCAGCTGCCCTGTGTATGCTAGAATCCCAAAGGTCTGAATCCAGAGAAGGGTTCATTGTTTCACTACTTATCTGTAAGAGCCTATCACATCCTTTTTCGCAGTTCCAGACTACTCGATTAATGAAATCATGCCAAAGCATGTTGGCTCAGAGAGTTCCTTCTTGGAGTGTATTTCAGTGGCTACATCTTCCCAACAGCAGACAAGCTACCCTTTTCTCTCATTCCTGCCACTCAGACAGCTTAAGGGAGGTGAAAAATAAGTACGCTTCTAGATTTCAGCTGCAATCTGTCATATAATGCTGCCTTCGCTGCCCCACAAGGTAAATGACCTTTCGGAGCGTCTAATGGGGCCAGCCAGCTGACTCCCAACATTTAATCCCGTGTGCAATCTTGTCAGGAACAAGATGATTAAGGCTCTTGTGATAAGGGCAGACAAAGCTCAAGAAAGTCTTTACAAATCCCTTGAAGTTTATGGTTTGCCTTAGGCAGGTAGTGATCCTATGGCGGGGGAGAGGGGGATTTCCAAAGCTGTTAACATAACATAGACAGTACAATGCTTGACATGGAAAAGGATCAATGCTAATAGTTCCTTAACAAATAGGTACAAATTCCCTTGTTCCAGGGGCAGGGCTGTGTGCATTTGGATGAAGGTTGTTGTCTGGATAAATATATTTACCGCTTGATATGGGTGTTGTCTGGGAGATTGGTAAAAGGAAATAAAAGGTGTCACAGTCTTAATTACCCAAATCTTGCGGGAGGGGGATTTTCCTTGTCATTTGCTCCATTTAGAACTTCAAAATAGAACAACAACATCACAGGGTTTATTTTAATCACAAAACAATAGGAAGTTGTTTTCTTTTTCAGCCTTATTTGCATGGTGAGACATCCATAAAAACGTAGTGTTGTTCTTTGGCATCAGCGGAAAGCCAAAATGTTGCTCCGGCTTTATGTTATGCACTTGCATTACAGTAACACCTAGAGGAAGCAACTGGCACCACAGCCCCATAGGAACTGACTCCGGGGGTGCTTTGGGGCTTAAGCATCCACGGAAAAAAAGGGGGGATGCTCAGCACTCACCAGCCCCAGCTGCTCGGCAGGGCCGCCAATCAGCTGTTTGGCAGCTGGCAGGAGGCGCTCAGGGAAGGACGGAGAGCAGCGAGCAGGCAGTAAGTTTCAAGGGAGGGACAGAGTGGGGGCAGGAAGAGGTGGAGAAAGGGTGGAGCAGGGGGCAGGGCCTTGGGGCAGAGAGGGGTGGAGCACCCCCTGGAAAAAATAAAAGTCAGCTCCTGTGCAGAACCCTGTTGTGCCAGGTATTGTACACAAAGAGTAAGACACTTTAAAAGAGACGTGGCTTGGTCTACACTACAGACTTATGTGGATATAACTACATCACTCAGGGGTATCCCTGTTATACCAACCTAACCCCCAGTGTAGACAGTGCTATGTAGACAGGACGGCTTCTCCCGCCTCTCAGGGAGGTAGAGTATCTGCCTGCGTAGCATCTTCACTGACTAACCTAATTGCTTCTATGAGGAGATAACTGAGTCTGTGGATGAAGGGAAAGCAGTGGACGCGTTATTCCTTGACTTTAGCAAAGCTTTTGATACGGTCTCCCACAGTATTCTTGCCAGCAAGTTAAAGAAGTATGGGCTGGATGAATGGACTATAAGGTGGATAGAAAGCTGGC
>NC_133773.1:143174064-143237260 GCF_003597395.2 Chelonoidis abingdonii | reverse complement strand
AGCATGAGCTTTCATGGGTGAATACCCACTTCGTCAGATGCACCCACGAAAGCTCATGCTCCAAAATGTCTGTTAGTCTATAAGGTGCCACAGGATTCTTTGCTGCTTTTACAAATGGTAGGAGAGGAAATCATAGAAGATTAGGGTTGGAAGAGACCTCAGAAGGTCATCTAGTCCAACCCCCTGCTCAAAGCAGGACCAACACCCACTAAATTGCCCAAGGTCACAAATTGCCTAAGGTCAAACAGCAGGTCAGTGCTGGAGCCAGGTCCAGAACTCAGGTCTGCCAAGTCCCGTTCCCCAGCTAAAGCTACCAGAATGCTTTCAAAAAGGAACAATGTCAAACCAGATTCAAAGCCAGCCAGGATAAGGTTAATGCTCTATTCCATTATTCAGTCACCACTCAGGAAGTCCATCTAAGCTTTAAGACTTCCGTTTGTGGGTCAGAACAGGACAGGAGACACAAAAGATTAAACCAACACAAACCAAAAAAACTCAGTGGCCAGCTGCTCTCAAGGGCCTGCTGGGAACTGATCTTTTAGTTCTGCTTTACAAGTTACACATGGAGCATTGTTTACACTCTGTTACTGGTTTATGCTCTTCCAGAGAGGAGAAATTCTTCCAGTAGATTTTAATTGCTTTCCTGTATGCCTGCTTGAGTGTCTGGTTTGCTCATTGTGCCCAGAGGTTCCCAAAACAGAGGTTGTTCTTTTGTTGAGGACAAAGAAAAATTTGGACTTTTCTGCTTTGGATTGGTCCATGGTACTAGACTGTGAATCCATACAATATGGCTGCTGTGGTTACACACTATCATATGGCCAACTCTGAGAACAAAAACAGCTGAGCATATACAATCAGAATCGCTACATGGAAGAGTCCTACAGCATTTAATGGAGAATTACACCTTGTCTATAGAATTTTTATCAGTGCTTGCCTTATGGCATTGCCTAAAGTTCCCCAACCAAAATCAGGACCCTTGCTCTTATAATAAGAGACAGTCCCTGCCCCAAAAACACACACAGTCTAAATCACCAAGACTGGAAGGTTGGGAGATGGTATTATCTCCATGTTACAGATGGAGAGCAGAGGCAGAAGGTATGTCTACACAGGGATAAAATCTGGCCTGGATCAGTTGGCTTGGGATCATGGGGCTGAAAAACTGTTGTGTAGACATTCAGGCTCAGGGAAGGTCTCGGAGCTTGGGCTCCAACCTGAGCCTGAATGTCTGCCCAGCGATTTTTAGCCTCACAGCCCAAGCCCCGTGAGCTTGAGTCAGCTGATCTAGCCAGTCACAGCCATGCTGCAGGGCTTTTATGTAGACATACCTAGAGAGATCCACTGATTTGCCCACTGTTCCGACATGGCAGAGCTGGGAACTGAACTCAGCTATCCTGAAACTCTGTTCATGTAGTGTTTTATGCCAGGGATCTTCTCATCAAATTGCTTTAAAGTATCCGTAGAAAGGATCTTGCGCTGTTAAATTCTTGGGTTTTTTACAGTTAAGTTCCATAAAACCTTCCTGAGTTTCTATCAACCCCTATCATCCAAATCCCTATTATATCCTCAGGGCTTTCCTCTCAGTGCCATGCATGGCCACTTGCTATGTAACATGGATCCCCACTTCATCTTTCACTGATGCATCACAACCAGCCACCTGTAGAGAGAAAGTGTCTCCTGGCGGACAGGCTCAGGACACTGGAGATATCAAAAGGACCATGACAGGCAGCATCTTCAGAGCAAAATGCCCATTCTGGTTCTTTGAGCGAGTGTTTCCACCGTACCAACAAGGACAAAAATGTACACACAAAAACCCCAAACACGAAGGTTTGGAAAACCTGTAGAGAATTTGAACACTCACTTCCTATGAATTGTAAATGGGAAATGTGTGTCCAACTCTCTTAAGCTACTCTGGAAAAAAATAATCTCCAGCTAGAGTGGCTGCAGACTTGAAGGAAGAGAGCAAGGGATATTGTGAGAAACTCCAGGAGGGACCAACCTACAGTAAGTACATGGGCAGCACGATGGCAGACAAAATTCGTCGCTGGCAATTGCAAGAGAACTCACGTCGAAAGGAACCACCTGAAGTCCTCATATACCTGGGTTCCAAGTTAAGTGTGAAAAGAAAGACCTGGGTAACACTGCGGACAGCGCAATGGGAATCTCTGCTTGATGCGCTGGAATAAGGGAAACCCACCTGCCATAAACAAAGCATTAAGATGGGAGAATACGATAATGCTAGTGTAGTAATCAGTGGCATACCCTAACCTGGAATACTATCTTCAATCTAGTCAGCCCTTCTTTAAAAGGATATAGTAGCAATAGGGAAGGTCCAGAGTCAGGGGACAGAAGTTGTTGGACTGAAGAGAATAAAATGACTGAATCGGTTTAGAGAAGAGGGAATTATGATTCATTATTTTGTATACGTATGTTATACACAAGCTAAGCCGGGAGCTCGTAGCTAACCCCTCTCTCCATATACAAACAAAGGAATATTCAATAAAAATTGAAAGGCAACAACAAGTTTATAGTTGATAAAAAGAGTTTTTAAAATCAGCACATTGTTAACCTGTGGAATTCACTGCCACAAGGCAGCATTTCAGAGCGTGAGACAACTGGACATTTGTATGGATAATAGGAACATCCACAGGTACATTGGACAGGATAATTTCCCCCCCTAAATGATACAGAAGTTTCAGAACATAAGTCTAAAAAATTCTGTGATGGGCAGATTGTTCCATAATAGGCTTTTATGGTGTTTCTTGCATCTTCCTCACCTATGTCCACTATTATGCACGCCTGGAGATTGGAGACCTGGAGTAGATGGACCACAAGGCTGATCAACTATGGCAATTTTTGTATTCTATTTGAAGAAAAACATCTAGCCATTTCTGAGGCGCTGGCATCGTATAATGACATCAAATAAATTGGCCCTTTCCAGCTCTGACCTTCCCTCCTTATTTACTTTTGTCCCTTACCATGTTGACCCATTCCTCTCTGCTCTGCCAGTGATGCTAGTCTTGTCTGCTTCTGCCACAATCATCTTCCCTCTCCCTGCTGAGTCCTCTGAATGGAACAGCCTCCTTGAACTGATCCACAGGCCACCTACTCTTTCCTCTTTCAGACCCCTCAAGACCAACTTCTGTGATGCAAACAAAGGGAACAAGGGAGAGGGGTAGCTAATGTGACTATTTATTGGATTACAAGTGCAGAGTTTCTATATAAATATGTACATTATATATTAAAATTACATATAAAAGCTGCAGTAGGAGAACATTATGGTTGCAAAGTCAAGCACTGAAAGGTCAGGAAGTGGAAGAATTAAGACTGTCTGGGCAACCTTAGCATGATAGAGGTACAGAAGGGGACAGAGTTAAGGTTAATTGGGCAGCCTTAACTCTGCCCCCTTCTGCACACACATCTTCAATTACATGATCTGTTTTCTCCACAAGACCCCTGCACGATTGTGGGAAGGAGGCGGATGTGAGGTCAGAGTGGAGATCAGAGGATTGGAATGGGTAGGCAACGCACACACCTGCCTTGAGGTCAGGGACCTCAGCAGAAGCACTGTCTTGGAATCAAGGAGGACAATTTGGAGCTGGATTCAAAGATGCACAGGAAGCCAGGGAAGACGGCAGAGAAAGATGAATGTCTTGAAGTCCATGAAAGTGAAGGGTGAGAATCTCACTTGCTGGAGAGGGATCCCAAGTTTTAATAATGATTTTAAAGACACAACATGGATGTATTTGAGTACCAGGTCTGTTTTTTATTTATTCCTCCCCCTCTCCTTTGGAAATGCATCAGAGAGCACTAACAGCCCAGAAGGAAAAATTAGTCCGATCAATGGACCATCAAGAGGAATATTTCATCTAGATACAAAAATTAAATAGGAGAAGCCGCTAATCAGCTGCTGTCCGTGCAAGGAGGAGGCTGGGAAAGTAATTTAAAAAAACCCTTTGGAGAGGGACTCCATGGCAGAGTGCAAAGTACAAATACAGATGGCCAGAAATTAGCAGAGTATGTCTACATCCCCAGGAACAGGTAGAATTAGTTAGATTCCTCCTCTCCCTTGCAGTCCTTCTCAGGAGTTTACCTTCTGCTTGGCAGGCCTGTGAACTGGAAAAACAAAATTCCCTTCAGGCTGATAGAGCTGTCTCCATCTAAGATACTTTGCACTGGCTACAGCCCCACTTGGTTTTCAGCAGCAGCACAAAATGCCCCCGTGACTGGCAAAGTGGGGCCAAAACAGGAAGTTCTGTGCAGGCCTCATGTATCAGGACAACCTACAGAAGTCAGCTTTGAGGTGCTGAGCATCTCCCGTTTGCACGTAACTCAGCACGCTGTTGATTTTTGCTTTGAACTCAGACTCTCAAAGCAGGAGCCACAACTTTTGCCTGATTTTTGAGTTGAAATAGAGTGAAACCACTCTTGCATCCTGTACTGGCTTCAAATTCTCCCAGATTCACCTGACACCTTCTTATTAGTAGCAGCATTAGAGCCTGATGAGTTCAGCAGCTACCCAAACCAGGTACCGAGTGAACAGATCCTACGTCACGGGGATTTGTCTATACTAAACTTGCAGCAACAGGAGCTCTAGCTTAGACCTCCTTAGCTTTTTATGATGCCATGATTATCAGGCTATCAAATCATATGCTGCTGCCAGTGTTTTAACCACCATGTCTCCAAGCAGGGTTAAAATGATTCTGTGGCTGGATACCAACAGGCCAGTCTACACTAGTGCAGCTAATGTTACAGCTGCATCACTGAGAGTAATAGCAGGAATTTGAAGGGGAAGGTAAGTGTTCATACACCACTTGGTCCAGGACTGCGGCTTCTAAGCACTGCGGCTTCTAAGCACTGCAATAAGTCGTAGGAGTATAGACGAGGCTTTCGAGCACAAACATAACATTGTTACTCCAAGAAAGTCGGGGTCTGCAGCTTCCATTCAGTTTGGGAAACTCTAGATGACCGAAGCCCAGGGCTAAGCAAACTCATCCCTCCTAGGACGGAATACATTACAGAGTTGGAATGCCTCCAATTACACTAACCCTAGCAACATTAGCTACTCAAATATCTGAAAAAGGATAAATTGCACACATGGTTTTCAGCCCGTGGGTTATGACTGTAGTGGGGTTGCCAGGAATTGGGGGCGGGGAGAGGGAATCAAGAACAAGGGCACAGCCTGCTCCAATTCTTCATATGACTTTGGGCAAATTCTTCCACCCCAGTTTTGAAAACTCTGGCATAAAGTTAGCCAAGTTAGGCACCCACATAAGCAACCTGAGTTTCAGATGGGCTCAGCTCCCAAAGAAGTCAAGCTGTGTATTTAAAGCGTTTATAAAAATCAAAGAGCTTTATAAGCATTCTGAATAAAACTCATACCCCTTCTCTACTCATCAGGATCTGACTTCCTGTGATCTCGGGATGTCATAAATCCACTAGTTCCATGAAGTCCTTCCTGAGAGATCTTACACAAGAACTGATTTCCAGTGTTAAAAAGAAGCACAAAAATTATATATTTCATGTCTTTGCCATACATTATAAAGAGAAAAAAGGCCCAAGCTCATAGTTTCTCCTTCTGCAGCTCAATTTTAGGTGTTCCTGTAACAGAACTGTACGTTCTGGTAGCTTATGGCTCTCCGATACCAGAGACTGGGGTGATTCAAGAACGTATGCAGAAAAGAATTATCATGTCCTATTACAGTGGTTCTCAACCAGGGTTTTGTGCTATATTCATGATCCTTTCCCAAGTCCTTCCACTTGAGGCCCACACCTTCTCACCTTTAGCATTCCTGCATTTCTGTCATGTCACGCAGTATCAAGAGTGGCCCCAGGGGTTCCAGTACGCTTTGGTGCTATTGGATGACTCATATTTACTTACCTAGATCTGGTTCTCTTTGGGCAAGTCCCTTTCTGAACATTATAGTTCATTACTGCCATAATATAGCACCACAAACACACTCACAAGGCTCTTACACCAAACATCCCATGATGCACCCCAGCCAGAGACTCTCATGGTGCACTCCTCCTCTCAAGAAAAGAAAGTGGTGCATCACAGGAGATGCCCAGCCACAGAGCCCTGCCCATAGAAAAGAATGGAAGCATAATTCACTCAAAGCACTACTCCCACAAGGCACTGTGGTGACATTTTTAATCTAAATATTTCAGCTTTTGGCTGAGAAGTCACAGTTTTTAAGGACAGTTTAGCAAAAAAAAAAAAAAGAGAGAGCGAGAGAGATACACCTATTCTCTGACCATATCTATTTCTCAGCTTTATGGATGGTCCCAAAATACAGCCATTCAAAAGATTGTTCTAGAACAGGGGGTTCTCAAACTTCATTGCACTGCAACCCCCTTCTGACAACAAAAACTACTTCATGACCCCAGGATAGGGGACTGAAGCCTGAACCCACCTGAACCTCACTGACAGGGAGGTAGGCCAAAGCTGAATCCTAGGGGCAAGGGCCTATAACCTGAACTCCACCGCCCAGGGCTGAAGTCTTCAGGCTTCGGCTTCAGTTCCAGCTCTGGGCAGCGGGACTTGGGGCCTGGGCAGTGGGGCTCGGCTTTGGAAAATGGAGCTAGGGCTCCGGCCCCTGGCCCCAGCAAATCTAAGCCAGCCCTGGTGACCCCATTAAAATGGGGTCATGACCCGCTTTGGGGTCCCAACTCACAGTTCTAGAAGTTCTTAGGTATAGAGTGGCTTTTTTCATCTATATCAAATTTCCATTGGAAACATGATTTTGATACATATTTGGGGGTTTCATTGAAAAGTTTGGTTCAGGTTTTTTATTTTTTAATGAAAACCCTAAAATTTAACTTTCAAAAATGTATTGTGGGAAGGAAAACCGTTTTTCAAACCAGCGTTAGCCCCAAACACTCAGGGCTGGGGAAGGTCCAGAGAGAATATTTGCACATGGGGCTGTTATTTTTCTTAAGGGATCTTGCATGAAAGCCAACTGATCTGGAGCGTGTGCTACTCTTTAAAACAAAGGGACATTAAAAGAAGAACAAGTGACTAAATAGAGATGTCAGAGGGACTGGGGAGGGTCTGGAAATACAGCACTTCAGAGCAAAGAAATCCCACTTGTTTCATATTGTGTGGCATCATTTCTTTAACGGGAGAAAGAGGAGAAAGCCGTTGTCAAGAGACTGGGGCTTCCCAGTGTTACTCCATAGAAATAGAGTAAAACAGTAGGTTGGGTGATAGCAAGGTCACGGTTACAATGTGAGACCCTATTAAAAATCTAGAGGAAACTACCTTTCCAAAGATGCATGCACCACCGACCTACAACTGCTAATATAGTCTACAGAGAGCTGAAGTCCAGCTGTTCGTACTCTCACCAGGCACAAGTGAAGGGGAAGATTAGTATGAGTCACTCTGATCCTCCTTCCAAATTTGCATCTCTATTGAAGCAAAAAGGGGAACTTTTCAAGCATGAGGAGGAGGAGGAAAATCTCTCCTTCACAGCTTAGGGCAGAATTGTTCAACCTTTGTTCACTCTGAGGGCTTATTCACACAGATGGTTATACTGAAGTGATCAGATCTTGGCACTCTCTCAGGTATTGCACAAGGAATACAATACAGGGGCCCAATCCAGAGTCCACTGCCAACAATAGAAACACTGCCCGTGGGATCAGGCCTCAGTGCCTACACGAACAGAGAGTGGATCCTCAACAGAGACTCAGGAACAACTAGTGTCATTTCCCGGGGGGTGCTGGACCCCCATTCTACTGCAGACCCCGCACCTACTCCACTCCTTCCCCATGGCTCCACCCCACGCCCCTTCCCCCGAGTGCACTCTGCCCTTGCTCTGCCTTTTTCTGCCCCCACCCCCACACCTCCTGCCCTCCATTGAACAGCTGATCCTTGGCGAGCAGGAGGCACTGGGGGGTGAGGAGGAGCTGATTAGTGGGGTCCATCGGTGGATGCTGAGCACCCATGGAGTCGGCGCCTATGTCATTTCCCAGAGCCCAGATGAGGAGCAAGAGGGAACAAAAATTAATCCCAAGTAGCAGAGGCGGAAGCAAGTGTTGGGGAGAGCAATCTGTCTTTTACAATACAAGTCTTGAATGTGTATATATGATGCCTTGATGCTATGCTAATGGGTGCCTTGACAGTTTGATGGCATGGGATGAATTTGGGTCCAACCCATCTCTACCTGTGCCGAAGCCCATGGAGTCACAGCCAGGAGGACTTTGGCCCATACAATAGATGCAGAGGGAGTGTAACCCCATACCCCAGACAATAAGGACAAATTTCACCATCCCCTTAACCTGAGGTCTCCCATACTTGTCTCCTGTATTCACGGTCCTTTCTGACATTGTTTCAGGAGGAGGACGGGCTGAATTCTGATGGACAACTTGCAGCATTCAGATCTGGGGCTGGATGCTCGGCCCTGCTCCAGCACCGCAGACAGCAGTTGACTAGGGGAGTGTTCCCAACACAGGACGAGTGGATGGCCAGCATAAGTGATCCCATGCACTTCTTCACCTCACTCGCTAACCACAGCCTCGGGCTGCACTCAGCACTAGAGGCCTGGGGGCCGCTGTAGATTAAAGCAGACCTCTAGGCCTACCTCACCTTGTCTCAGGGGCCATTTCAGGCTCCTCAGCACCCATTAATCTGAAGGTTTGCTCCCCCATCAACCACTCCTGGGCTGTCTCCTCTCAGGAAAGGCAGCACAGAATCTAGCCCTCGAGATGGAGTAGGCCTCTCAGGTGTAGCCCACACCAGGCTGCCAAGAGGATTCCCCTGGACACTTTGTCCAGTTCAGTTAAATGACTCACGTGGCTGGACTTACCAGGTGCCTTAGGAGCAGAGCTGCTGGGAAATTTTTCAATGAAGTGTCTGTTGGAAAATGCCAATCTCAGGGAAGCTTGCTCGTGTCCAGGGTGAAATGTCTGGCTAGACACCCAAACTGGCTAGCCCTGGGCTACTAGTCATTCTGGGGTACAGTGCCTCATTTTTTCCATGAAAAAATTCATGTGGTCTCACGTTTGTCCCAACAGAACAAACAGATTCTGAAACCTGGAAGGTTGGAGTTTTTTTTCTTTTTCAGAAATAAGAGTTTTGTTCCAGTCCAAGTTGGGAAACTGACCCAGAGAACCAGTAGATAAGAAAGATCTCACAAGGGATCCGATGTGCAGACTAAGTTTACCTTGACTTTCATCCCATTATTTTTAGTTACATCACCCTTGCCACTCCCCCTAAATGTTTCCTCCTTGCCCTGGGTGTTGACACTGTAATGAGCTGGCCAGTGTATGTGTGTATGCACATGCCCATACCATCCCCCCCCCCCCCCCCAACGGGTGGAATTGGAAGGGCTCGGCAGTGTTGCATGGGCCCTACACAGCCCATAAAGATTCTCCTGTAACTCATATACTGGGGAACCTGTAATCTGGGAAGAGATGGATCTAGGATCTACCCCCAGCAGCACCATGGGTTCCAATGGTCACCGGCTCAAGAATAGCAACAATTCAGCTGGTAAAAATCTTTTAAACCAAAGGAATGGTTGTTTTCATTGGAAAAAACGTTCCGTTCAAAAACAAACTTGTGGTCCTTTGTTAACAGAGTTTTCCATTCCCTCCAGTGAAACCTGAAACCAAGATTCCATTTGTTTCTTCTCTACTTTTAGGGAGAAGACAGCAACAAATGAAAACTCTAAAAGTTTCAAAACTAGGAGTTTTGATCAAAGTTTCACAAAACCTTTTGAATCCCTTCCCCCTCACCTGGCAATTTTCTCCAAAACCTGCCAAACAATGACCACTTTTGGAGACAACCAGTGTCTTTACATGACTGAAATTGTCTTCAAATGCTTCTCACTCAGATGGCTGTCAGCAGCCACAGCTGCAGAGGAAAGAGCCATGAAGGCATCACTCACAGATTCTGGGAAATTTTACACTACTCCTCAGACCACACAATAAAGGCTACTCACCTTACTTTGAACTTCTCATCTGTGGTGCAATTAAAGAAAGAAAAAAACATCAGACTTGGCTGGGGTAGACTGGTGCGTCAACCTGTAGAAGATGCATGACATATTCCCCCATCCCACTCTAAATGGAAGTTTATTTCCCTCTGCCAAGGTGACTCCCAGACCTCAAGAGCTACAAGCGTATACGTGTGTGCTATGTGAAAGGCAGGAGAGCATCGCCCGATGGAAAGCTCACTGGATGAGTCAGTTTAACAGACATTTGTTAGCCTGGATATTACAGCAGGCAGGCTCTCACCTCTGTTGTGAGACTGGGCCTTAGCAACAAAACCTAAGGTAAATACACAAGGGGAAACAGCTGCCAATGGGGGCATAACTCACTGATCAGTTCTTAACTTCTTTTTCTGCACTGTGTGTTTGCCATGCCCAAAGGGGGTTGCTCCCTGTTCTCACAGACATGACCCCTCTGTGATCGCAGAAATGAGATGGAAGAGTGCTGTTAAGGACATCAAGCCCATCCCCACTTGCCAGTTTTAAATGACCCCAAGTAACAGAGCTTCCACCATATCTCATGGGGAGACAGCTCCCCAGTCAAAGAGTCCGGCAGAAGCAGCTTGCTGATATTCACCACAGATTTTCCCCTTTGCTCCCTTTCAGTCCCTTACTCCTAGTTATGTCATCATCAGTAGTATGACAATAGTCCCTAGATGCCCAAACCAAGGTCTTTTTCAATAGAACCTTTCCTTGACTCACGACCACACCGAGAGGTAGTCCAGGCCTTGACGATCTTATAGACAAGACAAACAGAGGATGTGAGGAGAAAGCAGCACAGAGAGGTGAAGTGACTTGACCAAGGTGACAAAGCAAGACAATGGCAGAAGCAGGAATAGAATCCGGGTCTTCCTAGTCCATTGCCATATCAACTAGCCCATATGGGCTCCACACATGATATGATGAGTGACAAAGTTCCTCCTCTACCTTGGTGGGTCCTGCGCTTATTGGTAGATTTGCTCACCTCAGAAATCTTCCTCTCTGGTGGAACCCACAGTCTGGGTCAACTCCTCCTGTGTCTGATCAGGAGTTGGGAGGTTTGGGGGGAACCTGGGCCCACCCTTTACTCTGGGTTCCAGCCCAGGGCCCTGTGGACTGCAGCTGTCTATAGTGCCTCCTGTAACAGCTGCATGACATCTGCAACTCCCTGGGCTACTTCCCCCTGGCCTCTTCTAAACACCTTTATCCTCACCACAGGACCTTCCTCCTGGTGTCTGATAACACTTGTACTCCTTAGTCCTCCAGCAGCACACTCTCACTCTTAGCTCCTTGCACCTCTTGCTCCCAGCTCCTCACATGCACACCACAAACTGGAGTGAGCTCCTTTTTAAACCCAGGTGCCCTGATTAGCCTGCCTTGATTGGCTCTAATCAGTCTGTCTGCCTTAATTGGTTCTAGCAGGTTCCTGATTACTCTAGTGCCACCCGCTGCGTCTGTCACGCAGGGGAACGAGAAAACATGCGATCGTGGACCAGTGTATATTGGGCCCTCTACCAGAACTCCTGTCCCACTGGTCTGGGTCTGGTCACAGAAGTACGGTAAATACCCATCTCAACTCCAGGCAGTTGCCTCATTCACTACAAGCCATTTTCATCCTGTGTGCAGAGGACAAAAGGCTTCACCCTCAGCTACCCAGTGTAAGTTTAGAAGACTTTAGACTTTACACTGTTACAACTGCAAAAGAAGCCGTTCCAGAAGGAATCACAGGTCCTGCCGGAACCTGCACAATGAGAAAGAGATAGTCTGGTGGAAATAATGAGTGTTTAGTAATAGAGACGTGTACTGTAATGCTAAAATCACAGGGGCAGCAGTTAAGCTTACAAATGCAACCCCTTGGTTGACGCTCCCTTCCTTTTGGTTTTATCTTTGAATCTTAACGTCTCAAAGGTGTTTAAACCTGAATGTAAGAAATTTTGCAGATCACTTACTAGCTATCTTGCAATATAGTTTAGCAGCTCAATATCGTCCTGATGGGCAATGAACACTTCAAGGGCTGGATGTGATGATTGGAGAAATCTGTCTTTGCACGCTTATTAATTCTGTTTGATACCTGGGGCTCTACTACGTCTGTCAGATGGCAGACTTGAAAGTGGACTTTTCCTCTTCGCTTATTGTTTCTTTTTACGCGTCATGTTGGACTGAATCCCAAGGGGTGGCGACACGGCAACAATGGAAAGTCACTACCCTTGGGTGGTCTTCTATTCACATGGAAGCACTCTTGGACAGAGTTGGCTGGTCCAGAAGACAGGTGGAAGTAAGTAAGCAAACCGATCACTGATAGGGGGAATTTGATCACCTCATGAGACCATTTGGGGGGGGGACCTGACAAGGTTGTACTTTGGAGATTATCTTAAAAAGCGGGGGGGGGGGGGGGGATTAACCAGCCATTTTGAGAGCAAGAGAGAAGAGACCAGAAGCAGAGAGCAGGCTGAAGGAGTGAGAGGAGACTCCAGGTTCTGAAGAAGATGCCATCTCTAGCAAAGAAGGGGGAAGAGAAACAACCTGGCCTCCTTAGGAGAATCTGACCAAATCCTACAGAACACTCAAGAGTGGTGAGGAAACCAAGGAAGGAGGTGGTGCACAGATGTTTTATTTATTTTAAACTACAGATCTGTGTCTGCCACGGGCTAGCTAAAGAAAAGAGTAATTGTGCCAGAACCTGTGTGTTGTGTGCTTCAACTCCCACATCTCCCAGAAGAGACAAAATGTAAACCCAGAGTGCCTGCAAGGCTGAAGATCTGGGAAAAGGTGCGTCGAAGCAACAAGGGTGTCAGTAGCAGGGCTGGGGGACCACACAGTCCCACTTCTATGAAGGGGATAACAGTCTATGCCCAGGAAATGTGCTAGAGGCTAAACCAGAGCCTATCACAGTATCCTAGAAGTGTCAGGCTAGAAGGGACCTTGAGAAGTCATCTAGTCTAGCCCCCTGCACTGAGGTAAGACCAAGTAAACTTAGGCTAGAGGTTGGCAACCTTTGAGAAGTGGTGTGCTGAGTCTTCATTTATTCAGTCTAATTTAAGATTTCGCATGCTAGTAATATTCTTTAACATTTTTAGAAGGTCTCTTTCTATACATCTATAATATATAACTAAACTATTGTTGTATGTAAAGTAAATAAGGTTTTTAAAATGTTTAAGAAGCTTCATTTAACATTAAATTAAAATTCAGAGCCCCCCGACCAGTCACCAGGACCTGGGCAGTGTGAGTGCTACTGAAAATCAGCTCGCGTTCCGCCTTCGGCACTCATGCCATAGGTTGCCTACCCCTGATTTAGGCCATCCCTGGCAGGAGTTTGACCAACCTGTTCTTAAAGGCCATTGCTACTTTGAGTACAGTCTTTCAACCAGTTGAGCACCCACCTTACAGTAATTTCATCTAGACCCCATCTGCCCACTTTGCTTAGGCCAAGAGAATCTTACAAACACACAGATTCAACATGGTGCGACCCAAACACAGCACTGTGGTGAGTGTCCAGCAGGGGGAGCTAGACTATGGCTATGACACGAGAGGATGGAATTCTGTCAGGCATCAAGAAAAACTGAACTAAGTATCAACTTGCCAAGCTCTGGATTTTAAAAATTCCTGTATGTAGAAGGTGGTTGGGGCAACCTATTTACTTCTTCAGCGCCGCCTCCACCACTTCAAATTCTAAATACATGAAGCAATGCTGGAGAGAAGGCAAATGTCTACACATCAGAGCTTAACACAAAGAAATGAGAGGAGCTAATAATGATATTTAAAGGGGCCTTTTGCACCACAGCCCCCATACACTTGGAGACTTCCCCTTCAGAAGTCGGGCCAGCCCAAGATCTGTGCCCCTTATAAGCCTCAATTTTACACAGGGTTAAGTTTCACCCTCTGAAAATAAGAAATTTTTTGTAAAATACAAAGTTACCAGTGTTGCTTTGAACCAAATATATATATATATATAAAAAAAAAATTCAGACTCAGACAAGAGAGATTTAAAGATTAACCAATGTTAAGAGCCCAGAGCTGACGCACAAGAGAGCTGGAATTCCTGCAAAGGGTTGTGATTTTTAAGAGGTGCGGCCCAGGCGCGTACAGCTGATCTGAAAGCCACTTGGAGAGTGAACAAAAGGAACAGAGCTGTTCAGTGAGGAAGTGGCAATAGGTTGGTTAGAATGAAAGGAAAGGAGAGGATTAAGATTTGGGTAACCTGCCTAGAAAGCACAGGTCTTTCCTACCGCTGGATTCCTGAGTGGTTAGTAAGGCACTACAACAACTGCACGCTTGTTATGGGGTTTCTGCAGACAGCTCAGATGCTCATATAAGAGAAGAGTCAAGGAAGTTCATGCTGCCACGGGATGAAACCACTAGAGATCTCTGCATTTAAGGGTTGTGGCTGCTTATGACATTCAAACACCCACTGAGAGAATATCAGGACTAGGATTGTTTGGAGTGCCAGACTGGGTTCAAACCTGATCCGGGCTCATGATGAGTTATCAGCCAAAGCATTAAAGCCGTGTCCCATGGATTTTCCCAGCTCTGTCTGGGAGGAGGAAGCTGGCTCAAGACACCATTCAGGAGGGTTTAACCCCTTTACAACCTGAGGCTGTGGATTCAGCATAGACTGTAGTTGTGGGCCTGCTGGCTTAGTGCTAGGGCCCCAGCCAGCCCCTTGGTGTGACTGCAACTGGAGAGCCAGCTCAGCACCTAGCCAGGAAGGAGCAGCGTGTGATCTAGAGCAACTAGAAGCATGCAAAGGAAGTGTCTGGCAGGGGTGGGGTGAACTGGTGGGGGAAGAGAGAGGAGAAGGCAGCAGACTGGGAACCAAGCAGCAGGACAAGCAGAGCAGAGGCCAGGAGCAGCAGCCAGCAGCTAGCCTAAAGCTCAGCCGAAAAGGCATGAGCAGCCCAGCTGTGCAGACATGTGGCTAGGAGGGAAGAATCTGCTGCAGCCAGCAAGAGAATGTGCTGGGGGAAGGAGCCCACTGGCTGCAAGGGGCCACCGGAGACTTGAGTAGCCTGGGAAGCCAGGGGGTACCGCATCTGGGGTGGGGAGCAGATGAAGCAGAGCCCAGGGAGCCGAGACAGCAGCAGCAGGTGCTGAGGGTGTGCAAGCGACAGAAGGATGCTCTGACAAGGGTCAGTGCTTTGGGCTCCTTGAAGCACCATCAGCAGGGAAGATTCTTGAGACTGACAGACATTGGAGGGACCAGGGATGTTGAGAGAATGGGTCCTACCCACCAATATAGCTACTGCAGGCACCAGGGAGATGCTCAGAGATCCGTCTGCTCTGACTGGCAGCACAGTGCCCAGTGGTAGCTGCAAGAGGGGTGTGTGGGGGAGGGGGAAACTACAGGAAATATGAACAACCTCAGATACTGCAAGGCACCCAGGCAGCAGCGAGGTTAGCAGCACCCTTCCCACATACCTATGGTCCTAAGCAATTTCTCAGGGTTGGTACTGGGCTTGGTAAATAAGCCAAGCTTCCACACTCTTCCTGCCCCCTCATCCCACCCAATCCTCCCTAGAGACCCCTTCTACAGCAGGATTTGCCATGGCTCAGCCTTACACCTAGTTCTCCTTCTCACACGCAGGAAGGAATGGGAAATCCACTGGACAGGAGCCAGCGTTTTTGTTCTCGGAGGACCATGTTCTTGCCTGTGGCTTATCTTAACGTTCCTTGGGGTTGTTGGAAGCAATCTGATCTCAGATCGGGAAGTTCAAGAATGTAGGCGTTCGCCACAGAGATATTTTGGACATGTGCAAATGCAAGCGCATGCACACACACACACACACACGCTTCAATTCCTTGACTGTCCAGTCACAGAGGGGAGAACCAGGGCTTCACCCCATAAATCAGGGCTCAGTACATTGGGCGGCTCGGTCTGCCAAGAAGAAAGCGCAGTGAATCCTGCAGTAGCATGCAGGAAATTCAGAGGCTGGGAACGGTGGCAATACTGGAGCCCAGGCAACTGGCAAGGAAACCGCAACAACAACAACAAAAGGTTTTTAAGCTATTGCACCGAAATGGATACTGCTGGAATTTCTGTCGTGAATATTCCACTCAAAGGGGTGGGGGGGAGACGGCTTTGAGTAACTGTCCCGTTAGTTGGGGCCATGTTGTGGAGTAGGCACTTTAACCCTTGAGCTCCAGCAATCAGCTTTGACAACCTGTCGGGAGCTGGAGCCCTTTGGGAGCATTTCAGGAGATGGTCAGAACAATGAAATCCTTTGGAAGAAGAGGGATGGTCCTGCAGCACGTATCATACCCACTCCCAGCAAGACTTTACATTCTCCAATCCCCCACAGCAGGCAGATGCTACTTTCCCAGGGCGTGCTTCGAGTCTGCAGCTGCCACTCTGTTCAGGTAACAGCATATTGCTAGCCAGCAGGTCAGATCTTCCCAACTCCTTCCACAGCATTTCCCTCCCCATCTCAACAGCTCCTACTTCCTCCCCTCAGCACCCAAACATTCCCCTCCTAAACAAATGTGCAGGGCTGTAACAGAGGAAGCTCAGCATAATGATTTGCATTGCATCGTTGCACCTAGGACCTCGGTCCTGGACCAGGGCTCCGTTGTGCTAGGTGCTGTTCAAACACTGACCAGACAGTCCCCGTCCCAAAGTGCTGACAGTCCAGGGAAACAAAGTCACTCCTGTCACAGGGCCTCTGTCAACCGGAGAGATTCTGGAAGTTCTTGTTCACCAACCAGGGCAACAACAGGCTGCTAACAAAGCATGCTGAGTAGAAGAGGTTTGCTTGGCTCCATCTGAGGGAGATGGCGGGCCCTGCACCCAGGGCCGTCCTTAGGATTTATGGGGCCTTGCACAGTATTATCAAACTGGTGCCTCGTTGCCCAACGGCAGCCCAGGCTCGCAGCCCGGGGTAGGGGAGGGATGAGGCAGCAAAGGATACAGAGCCGCCCGGCCCACCTCACAGTGGTGGAGAGTCACAGTTCCCCGCAGAGACCCCCCTACCCTCTCCCTCATGCAGAATATGCAGCGCCGGCGCATTTGGCCTTGTGAATACAGCTGCTGCTGAAGGAGACTGCAGCGCCCTGGGTGTGCGGGAGCCGACCGCTCTTAACTGCTGTTATTGACAGCGGGTGAAGCTGCCACTTGCGGAGGCCACCTCCCGAGCCCTCCTTTTCTGGCTGAGGCCCCACCCATACTCCAATCCTGCTCTGCCCCAGGTCCTGCCTACCCTCTGCCCAGGCTCCGCCCTCTCCCCACTGTCTCCCTCCTCTTTTCCTCCCCCCTGCCTGCTCACCCCCTTCCAGCCATATCACTGAACCCAAATGAAGTAAATGACATTTGAAAAAAAACACTCTTCTGCAATTTCTAAAGAAAATGGAGCAGGTTTTTCATTGTGTGCCAGATGATGAAGACTGGACATGCAGAAGGTACCTAATTAAATGCACAAAATTTGGGAATAAAAAATGTCAGTCACAGGTTTTTGGATATACCCTGAAGTTTGTCAGAGATTTATTTGCAAAAACTTGGTAGTAAAGGCAAGTCAGCTGTCCTGCTGAATACAATATTAAATATTATAGAATACATGATGCAGCTCTTCCTCGTTTTACGTTTTCTTAATTAGTATTTCTAACCTGATTTTATATTTTAAATGTACTCTTAAGCCTTCATAAAGTAATCATTCCAGATTACTACACATTTAACTCACTGAAACAAAGACATTATTTTAAATTAATCAGTCACAAAGGTTTACAATGTTCATAACAATGTTCACTGCTTTTAGTGTCCCTGTTTTGTAATTTACTGTGTGTGATCTCCATAACAAGACACATGCTTATGAAATTTCACCAACTTTAAAAAATATGTTTCCAAAGATTTTAGGCATAACAAAGGATTTTATATCTTACTAAGGTGCTGATTTTGCTGGAAGGTTCGTTTAAAACTAGTTCATCAAATAGTCAGAAGTAAAAAAAGGGAAACTCATTTGTCCAGCTCTCTGGGAGGAAGGGGGTGTTGTCCCTTTAAGGGCTCTTTTCAATGGGGGTAGTGAAGGGAGAAAGGGGTGGACAGGAAGACTTTGGAGACAAGTTTTTTGTACTTTAATTACAATTAAAATGTATATTTTAGAGAAGGGTGGCCTTTTGAAGGATTTATTTAAAAAACTATGTCTGAAGAGCCAAGCCTTTAAGGCTAAAGATGAATACTCAGATTGTGCTTCTAAAAATCTATGCAATGATTTTTTAGAGATGTAATTTTATAATCTTCAGCAACACATTAATGAAATATTTAAAGCAAATTTTAAACTAAGGTCCTGTAGACTAACCTGTTCTGAGTAAAAGGCGAAAGATTTATACGAACTGAAGAGAAAGCAGACTGTTTTTGCCAGTAAATTCAGAAACTGACAGTGTATACCTCATGATTGGCAAACGCCTGTTAAATGGTTTCATTACCCCTTGAATGGCTCTTTAACAGTTTCAATGTTGTGCTAACAGGTCTGGCCGGCTGGAGGCTTTTTCACGTTTCTAGATCCCCTCCGGAGAAGGGCTCAGCACGCTGCAGCAGCGAGCCGTGGGAGTCTGCAGGAAGGGTCAGAACAGGGATAGGAAATTTAGAGGGGGGACACTAAGACCCCTAAGACCTAGGGGTGCCCCAAATTTTCGGGTGCCCTAGGCAGCATATACCTAAGGACGTCCCTGCCTGCGCCACACCCTCGCAGCAGGATGGAAAGCACAACTAAGGTCTCTGAAAGCATAGGATTCTGCAGTGTTTATCCCAGTGCAAGCTAGCTCTGCCCTGTACTTTATTTAACCAGGGCAGTCACCCTCAATGTACGGGTGCATGCTGATGACCCATGGAGGGTGGGGTGGTTGTTACACAAGCAGGTTTAATTTTTCCAGGGTTTCCCCACCTCATCCTTCTGGTGGCCGTATTTCAACAGGGTTGCTTGTGCCCAGCCCTTGCATTTGCGAGGAAGGGGGAAGCTGCTCAGAGGAGGCGATGGCCTTGAACAAGCACCAAGAACTTTTCTTTCTGGAAAAGCAACCAAGCCCACAGAGTAAGAATCCTTTCCTGAAGGGTTCCTCCTTCCCACTGAAGGCAGCTGGCCATGGATCCCATTCTGCCTTGCTCTCGATGCTGCCAAGGCCACAATGGGTGTAACTAAGAGCAGAAATCTACCAGTGTCTATTAAAAAGCAGCATCTCAACTGCGCTATTTGTTTACACTGGCAGTCCTGGCAGCTGGCACCAAAAGCTGAAGCTGGAAGTCAAGTTCAGCTCATCGTATCCCACCAAAGCGGATGCTATACAGTTCACATTGTTCTCCCCCTAGTTCAGATGCAGACTCAGTTCCAAGCCTGTTTAACTTTGGGACGTTCCCAGGTCATTTGGCAGAACCTGCCCACTTCATTGCATCCTTTCCAGCATTTTCCTGCTGGCAAGATTCCCTCTTGAGGCGGTTTATGTGGGCTGAGATAAGATCTGGGGGAAGATCTGGTAATGAGTCATTGTGAGGTACATATAGACACTTCGCTGACAGGCCTACAGCCAGCCAGCCAAGATACATGGCTCTCTCTCTCAACAGTCAATGCGGTTCATATACACAGATGCGCATACAAATATGTGCCGGAGGGTATTTGCTAGAGACCAGTTTAACAGAGAACAAGACATTCCTAGGGAAACTCGTGGGACTCCTATAAATTGCCCTACTCGATCAGACCAAGCCCATACCAGCTGCTTCAGAAGAAAGTGCAAGAAACCCTGTAATGGAAAAGTTATACTATATGCATGTTTTGCGTAAACTTCTTTCTAACCATAGGCGGTTACTGGTTGTCTCATGTGCTGAAGCACATGAGCTGATATCTCTTACTACATTTTTATCCCAAGTAGCATTCAACAGAAGATATTATTCTATAAATTCCCAATATTTACTGACATCCTACTAAACTCTTGGTCTGAATAATATAGTAGCAGTGAGTTGGCTAAGTTAATTCTGCATGGTATAGAAGAGCATCTTCTCGTACTGTTCAGCTTGTAGCTTTTTGAATTTCATTGGATGTTTTAATGGGAAGAGGGTAGATGGGACCTTGACTCTGTACCACTCATTGGGCTGGTCTACACTGGGGGTGGGGGATCGATCTAAGATACGAAACTTCAGCTACGTGAATAGCGTAGCTGAAGTCGAAGTGTCTTAGATCGATTTACCTCTCATCCTCACGGAGCAGGATCGATGTCTGCGGCTCCCTCTGTCGACTCCGCTACTGCCGTTCGCACTGGTGGAATTCCGGAGTCAACGAGAGCGCGTTCGGGGATCGATATATCACGTCTAGATGAGACGTGATATATCGATCCCTGAGAAATCAATCTCTACCCGCCGATATGGCGGGTAGTCTGGACATACCCATTGATTCGCATAACTCTTATGTCCCCTCTTAAATGAACTAGTCCTAGTTAATCCCTCCAGACTCGTCTCAGCAATCCATTGCTCTTCTAACCCAGCATTTATGTGGGATTTTTAACTAGCCCCACGCCTCTTGGAGAACAAATATTTATATTTCACCTGTGCACCCAAATGTTGGGCATAGTTAAAGTCCATTTACGAGACTTTATTGGCGTAACACGTTAGGCACGTGTTGCCAGAGCGCAGGAAAGAGAGAGATCCCTCAAGAGGTACAACCCTCCCCAGATGGGGTCACACACTATGTCCTCCGCATCCATTCCTGATCTGGTGGCAGGTCACTAACAGCCATCTCTTCCCATGTCCCCAAGGCCGTTTACAGTCCTTGCCCTAGAGAGAGGCTACAGTGTAAGAGACAGCCAAACTTGCAACTGTCCTCACGCTGTTGCATCTATTTCAAGTGCACTCAGGCCTGATCCAAAGCCCACCAACATCAGAGGAAAGACGCCCAAGGGCTTTGGCTCAGTTGCCTAGATAGGGATGGGCACACTGAGGGGTAGATTAGACCATTCCAAGTTCCTAAATTATGCAGAGGTAGGAGCACCACCTAAGATCTTGTTCTGGGCAGTAAAGAGGCACTGATTCAGACTGAGAGAAAAAAGAAACTTGGAACCAGTGGCCATGAGCTACTTGAATTCAGCAAATTATTATATGTATCCCAGCAGCACACGGGTGCGCCAACTAAGCGGAGGGCCCCGCTGTGCTAGGTGTCATTGCCCCAAAGAGCTTGCAGTCTCAATGGAAAAGACAGACAAAGGGGAGGGGAAACAGGGGTGAAGTGACTTGCCTAAAGTCAAACAGCAAGTCAATGGCCAAGGCACAAACAGAAGTCAAGTCTAACTCCCAGTCCAATGTGTTATCCACTAGACCACGCAGCTGCCACAGCAAAGGCAGAGTTCACAGAGGGCCGCCGAACAAGAGTATTA
Source organism: Chelonoidis abingdonii (assembly GCF_003597395.2). Taxonomy (NCBI): domain Eukaryota; kingdom Metazoa; phylum Chordata; order Testudines; family Testudinidae; genus Chelonoidis; species Chelonoidis abingdonii. The sequence continues at coordinate 143,215,961 of NC_133773.1, read as the reverse complement.
GAGAACAGATGTTGAGGGACCAAGATATCAACTGAGCCTGATGCAATAAGAGCAGGACTTCAGTGACTCAGCCAGAGGTTCGGGGTCTATTTCAGGAGTGGGTGGGTGAGGTTCTGTGGCCCGTGATGTGCAGGAGCTCAGACTAGATGATCACGATGAACCCCTCTGGCCTTAAAGTCTATGAGTCTATTAAAATCTGCCACCGTAGAAGGAGGCTGGTGAATCCTAAAAGACATCACCACTAAGACTTAATAGCATCCAATTGCTCTGAAAGAGAAAAGTGCAACGAATGTGAAGCAGACAGCCTGGCTCCCTCTGACACTGCTCAAAGATCTCTAGCTTCCACTAAAGAGCCACTTTGCCTTGTAAACAGAAAAGGAAACCAGAATACAAAGCATAAAGCTTGAAGGGAAGAGGCTAACTCATGCTACCTTGCTGTTAAAAAGCAAAGGAACAAGGGGGAATAAGAAGGGACTTCCTACATTTATCAGGAAGGAAGGTAGTGGTGGACAGAAACAGGCTCATTAAGGTTGAATAAAATTAATGCCAGTCCCAAAATAGGGGAGATCGTGAGCTCCTTTTTACAAATGTTCTTCTGGCTAAAAGGTTGTACAGTTAGTAAGTTAAGAAGTTATGCAACAACCAGTGATACAGAGCAGGTAAGGAAAGGTAAGGAGAGTGTAAATATCAGTCAACTAGATTGACATGTGCCTCCTAAGCTATTAGGGAAGCTATCAAACAGATTTATTGCACCACTGATTGAGAAGTTAGAGAACTTTAGAGGTACCAAGAAACCAAAGGAAATGAGTACTGATCTTCAGAGTAAGAGAAGCGTGTATATTTACACGCGCACACACACACACACCCCTACCTAGCTAACCCAGGATACTGACACACAGGATGGAGAAGGAAGGAGCTGCAGACACTGCACTGAATTGGCAACCTATGCTAAATGAAGCCAGTTCTCTTTGCATGGGCAGGAGACTGTTTTAACCTGCTCACTCACATAGCAGGTGCCCAGTTCTCCACCGCCTTGGACTGTCTGGAGTCACATATGCCTGATTATCATTCCAATAGAAGAGAGTTCTAACTCCACATTGTGCAGGTGGAAACGACAACCTGGGGCAAGGAGATGGTGCATCAGACTCTCTAGTAACCTCATGCACAGAGGCAGGTTGTGAGTTACACCTTTATCCACACAGTGCTTGTGCTTTCACTCACCACTGCACCCTGCAGTGTGACACTTGTGTAACCTCTTTGCAAGAGGACTCAGAGTTGCACAGAAGAGCTAGCCTGCATCAACACCCAGAGAGAGCCCAGTAGTAGCTCCATTCTGAGATGCACAAAAAGCTCCTCAAGGCCTAACAGCAGTGATCCAAGCTGCAAAGTTAAGCTGAAGCCTACGGTTTTGGGAGCTTGCTTCTCCCAAAGTCCATGGGAGTTGTTCACATTCTGCTGTGGGAGCCACAAGTTCTTGGCTCAATAAGAATATGTGGCTGAGCCTTATTCAAAGCACTGTCATCCCCCCTCTGCATGCCTGGTAACTCACTCAGAGGGAAACACATCCTGTTCGTTGTGAAACCGAGGACAGCTTAAGACATTACGTCACCTGTCTTTCCCTTCTTTCAGAGCTGGTAAACCGGAAAGCAGTGCAGGTTGCCAGTGTCGTATTCCGGCCAGGAAGCCCAGAAGAGCCTGTCTCTCCTGGTGCACACCTCTAAGGAGCATTTCTGCCTTTGGAACAGCCACTGTGCTTAACCACCACAGGGGAGCGTAGGTGGCAAACAAGGAAACCCTTCAACTTTTGACCCTATGATAGTTTACAGGTTTCAGGGAACATGTCATGCTGATTAAGCCTGTTGGTATCTCATACAGCTCCTGCCTGCACTGGGCACGGGCATGTGCCAACGGTCGCCTTTTAGGAACATTAGCAGCGTTAATCTCAACCAGGAAGAGCAGGGCAGGTGGTACTGTGAATTCGAGCCTTTGCTTTACGTTGCATGGGACCCGTGTTCAAACCAAGCAGGAGGAAGAGGGGTTCTCACAGCCTACCTCTACATAAGGGACAACAGAAGCTACAAAATACACACACCCCCATACAATCCAGCATATTTCTCAGCTCCAATATTAAAGTAAATGCTGAATTGTTTTCTGATAAACTCTGCCAGCGTGCACACCCCATCGCTCTAACATTTGAGCACCTGACTCACTTGTAAGGGCAGGGCTGTCACTCCCATTTTGCAGATGGGGGAAACTGAGGCCAAGAAAGATGAAGTGATTTGCCCAAGATCACCCAGGCAGGCTGTGACAGAGCCAGGAACTGACCGCAGATGGTCCCATTCCCAGTCCAACACCTTAAGCTCCAAAGCCATCCTTGCTCCTGCTTTCTGTTTATTAGCTCTTAACTATGTCAACAGGAAGCCTGGAGCAGTTACTGAAGAATGCAGAAGGACAACTAACATTACTGCAGTTTATAGGGGCTCAGACCTGAGGGCCATCTGGTCACTCTCCTGCTTCTGGTATGGTCCAGTACTTGAGTGTTTCAAACAGAAAGTGCTAGTTAGTGCCTAGGGTTCTCCGACTTGTGTTGCGCAGGATCAGGGTAGACGATCACAGTAACTCTTTCTGGCCTTGGAAATTATGTGCTTGCATGGCCAATACTGCTGTACTGCTGTATGGCAAGATTATTCCTTTCCAACCCTCTTGGGTAAATCACAGCTTAGACTCAGCCATCGACACTCCTTACGCCTTCCAAAGTCACCCAGGAATCCTGCTGTTTCCAATCCTGCTCCCCTTCCAGAGCACTGTGGATTTCGGAGTCTTTTTACGCATCTTAACAAATTAACCTCACGGCCCTCGGGGAGGCAGGCATTGCTTTCCTTGTGTTACATGGGATGGGAAGGCAGAGGGAAAGTGACTTGGATAAGGACACTCATGGTGGCAGAATCAGTAGCTCTCAAAGAACAGGGCTAGGAGTCATAGAAACCAGCTTTGACTCCCAGAGACTGGTGCTCCAAGCACTGGAACCCGCTTCTCTACCATACACCTATCTGGTGGACCCCTGCCTCTCCCTGGCTCAGTCTGTCTAGCCTTCTTGTACCTTGACCTCCCATTGCCAGCATATTAACTAAGCACACGGAGTCAAGAGGAAAGAAATGTATTGAATACAACTTCTCTTTTTTTCATTGTTTATTAATAATTGCTGTAAAGAGCAGAGGATGTAACAGAGCAATAAACATCTCCTGCAGCCATAAACACCTCTGCCTGCCACGGCCCCCGTGTTTATGAGCCCTGCAGGCATTTATGGTTGCATGCACCGCTCTGCTACTGGTGGTTATCACTGAAATGGCCACTGCCAGAAAAGAGCAGTCACCTCTGCGCAGAGGCAAAGCACAAGACCCGAGCATCAGCAGGGACTTACTCTGCAGAGGAGAGTGTTTCACCCAAATATAGCCAGGCTACAGTGTTGTTCCCTGCTTCAGTCAAAACACCTGTCTCATTACCACCAAGCACTGAGAGGCTCCTGCTCAGATCAGGACCATATTGTGCTAGATGCTGTACAGACAGAGAGCTCACAATCAAGAGTGGGAAGAGAAAAGAGGCCCATGGAGGGGAATTGATGTACCCAAGGATCGGGGCAGAGCAAAATCGAACTCAGGTCTTCCTAGTACTAAACCAGTACACCAGATTGCCTAGCACCCATGAAGCCAATCTGAGGTTGCCAACGCTGCCTTGAGTAGCCGCACACAAGCCAGACACCCAGAAGACACAGAGGCAGCTCCTCACTTAGGAGGAAAACAAAGTAAGCTCTAGACCAAATAGTGTTTCTCTTCTCAGGGGCACCTCTGCCTCTCCAGTCAGCTGCCCCACTGCAACTGTCCCCATGGTGCTAAACCCTTGGCTACCTTCTCAACAGAGAGGAGGAACACTTCCTGCCAAGGCTGGTGAGCTCCCACACCCTGGAGTCCTGGCACCAGTTATATAGGCCTTGGGTCCAACTACCATCACCAGTGAAGCAGTCCCCTCACCTCTCATGTGCCACCTTTTCCTTAACATCCGTGAAGGAGCCACGCTCCTTCTCTCAGACGCTTGGAGCTAGCATGGCCACTGTGGCAGTATCTCAGCATGACACTGGCCTGGCCTGATCCACAGACCATGGAGTTATTGGATGGTCAATGCCTTTAAGGGGCAGGAGGCCCAGTGCAACTTTCTCCCTCTGATAGTCTCCCCCTCCAAACAGATCCAGCCTTCCAATGTTCATCCATCCATTGCATGATCTTCCCCATCCCCTACAGAATCTACCACCCATCTCAGCCCAACGTGCTTCCAACATCCCCCAGCAACTCCCGGGGCTTCCTTCCCTGGCAGCTGCCCCTCACAGCGGTGGTGGGCAGGGCAGTGAGTTGGATCCCCTGGTGACAAACAGCTGGGGAGGAAGTCCTCTTTAGCTCTTGAGGTGGCTAGATCCAGCAGGCTGCTGGGGGTCTCCCTTGCCTATTTCCAGGGGGTCTCGGGGGTGGATGAGTCTCCTGGGCCAGGCAGAGGGGTAGGAGATTTCCCTGTGAGGTGGTGGAGGGTGAGGAAGAATACGGTTGCAGGTTGCCTTCCATTACCACCTCTTCAAACACTGGGCTGAGCAGCGTTTCTGGGGGACCGATGAAACAATGAGTTTCTACCCCCAACTCCTTCCTGTGCACAAGGCCAGCCTCGGGGTTTGGGGAAGGGGCAGCGATGTGATTCCTTGAGATGTGCATTGCAGGGACTCACATCAGCATGGCTGGAATCTTATGAGCTGCATGCCCTCCTGTTGGGGATGAGGATCCCGCCCTTTCGGGTCTTTCAGCCTTGGCCAGACATTCCCAGTGTTACCTTTGCACGAGACAGAGCTGCAAGGCTTGATTCATCTCCCTATGTCCCCAGGCCTCTCCCTCGCACACTCCTCTGCACCTTAGCAGGAGCCAAGTCAGAAAGCTGAACCTCGGCTTTTGTCCAGACTAACGTGGCCTTGGGTACCCACCACAGTTTTAGTTTGAGCCCAGGCCAAATGCTGGATGATTCAGAGACAAGCAGCTTGGTGAGCAAGAAGTGAGATATAGGATTAAGCTGAGCTGGGTTCTTAGCAAGATTTAGCTGAGCTTCAAGATGCCTTTGAGCCATCCAAGTAACGACCGACCAGATCTTAATCCCAGTGTCTTGATAAAGCTGGTGCAACTGTGGACATCAGCAAGTTACTCCAGGTTCACACCATGTCAAAGGCAGGCCAGCATGTCAATTAATAACATAGGTGCTCCCATCCATTAGGGAAAGAATAAAGGCCACTAATTTATCCAGCCCCTCCCCAAAGCAGGGAAAAGAATCAGCATAAAACACATACCTTAGTGTGTCTCCAAGGCCTTAGTGTGACCCCCAGCTGGCTCTCAGTCCTCCTCTTGATAGTTTCCTGTCGATCTGATAGGTTAACTCACTGCACCTGAGGCACTCCCAGTTGTTAGCAGCCATTGTAGGTGCTGGTATTTGGCTTTGATCACACAGACCTGTACGGAGAACCTGGGGGGGGGGGGGGGTGGAAAGGAAGCCCAAAAAAGCCCACTCAGCATCTTGCAGCACTGGACCTCCTGTCCCACCCCACCATAAGTAGGACAATCAGTCCCAGAGACTCTAAGCCTGGAAAGAAACAGAGCCAAAGGACCGTAGTTAGACCACACTTATCACCACAGTGGCTTACTGAACTGAACAAGAGCTGGCTAAGGTTCGAGTCAGTGGCTTGTGTGATTCCCCACCAGACCCCTGCAGTGTGAAATGGAAGGACAGCTACCATGAGCCGCTATGCAAATGCCAAGCCAGCACGTCATGGGCGGCTGTGTTATGTTTCTGGCGCGCACACACACACAGAGAGAGAAAATAGAGTATTACATTTTTGTATCCTTCTGGAAGGTTGAAATCTAACACTACTTTATTACTTCAAATCCAGAAACTTAACATACAAGAACCCAAAAACAGAGAGAGACAAAGCAGGCTTCTGCCTAAGGCCATGAGGCACAACTCACCCAATCTTATTCTAGGCTGCCTGGCTGCTGAACTGACTCTGATCACATGCTTCCCTACAGAGTCCCCTAGCCTGCAAGCAGGACCAGGAAATACCTGTGTATTAAGAAAAAGAACTTATGATTTTAATACAGTTTTCCATACACCACAGCCTTGGTACCCAGACTATCAAACTTTGCACCATCTCTCGTTGCCGTTCCCTCCTCCGTCTGCACGCTCTCATTAAGTCCTGCTGCTGATTACTCCATGTCCCTGAAATCCATACCTGCCACTGAAGCCATGGACAATGCGCCTTTGTCACTTCCCATCGGGCTGGGGCAGGCTCCTCCTCCAGGCCCCCCCAACTTCTCAGTGCTGCCCCCTTATAGCACCCAGAAGCTGCTACGGTCTTCTTCCATTTCCATCACTCCAACCACACCACATTCCAAAAGAGACCCATAAGCTCCACGTTAAGTGCAGTGGGACCAACCAGGCTAATTCCTGAGGATGGCAGGCCATGAGTATCCATGGCACACTGCCGGCTGAGCTCCTCCTCCATGACCAGCCAGTTACCTACATCCCCACCGTGCCATGGAAAAGCCGGGGATGGGGGGAATTCAAACTGCTCATGGCAGCAGTAGCTGACAATGCCAACAGTCCTGTAACTTAGGCTACCCTAATGGGAACATGCCCTATCGTGCACGGACGGCCCCCACCCCACCTACATCAGCTGTGGAGTGCTGAGCTTTGTCCCAAGTGGCATACAACCTAAATACGCTGGCGTTTGAGCCACTTGGTCAAACCCGTGACACCCGAGAGGGTTAGAAATGAGGCAAAACGGGTATGTGCCTTGCCCCAGTTTCTTCTAAACTCCCACCTCAGTTCTTCCGCCTGTTGGTATTCCCGCTATTTACCATTTGTATTGCAGTGGCAACTAGAGGCCCCAGTCTGGGATCAGGGCCCTGTAGTGCTGGCTGAAATCTGCACCCAGCCCGTGTAGCTCTATGCTCCAAATTCTATTGCTTCTGGCTGCATTTGATTTCGTAGCTTCATCTCCAGTTTAGCCTACACCGAACCACAGAAGAACAAACACTAACTACCCTTCTCCTCCCCCCCCCCAACCCACCCAGGAGCACTAGCTTCTATTTATGGGTACCCAGGGGAGAAAACATATTTGTTTAAGGGTTTTCTGTAATTTCCTTGGGTTTGACCACAGCCTCTGAGGTTAACCACAGCCGGCTATTGTGGCTGAAGACATCCTTCTCCATTGTTCTGGGCTAGGTGGCTCTGTCTTGTTTTCTTGGAAGGTGGAAAGATTGTTTGTCGTTTCTGGCTCGCTGTTCAATTGAGACAGGGTGGTCAGCAAGGGTGGGGAAAGAGCTGCTCATTCTTTTTTAGGACTGCAGGTTTCTGAGAAAGACCAGTGTCACTGACCGACTCAGGTCAAGCTGGGTTTGCTTAGATGGCATTCACACCACTAAGAGGCTGTGTCCAGCTTTCCCTTTGATTAGGATTCCCTTAAGGGTTTTCTTAAGATATTTTAACAATCCCCAGTTCTGGCCTCTTCCACTGGGTCAGGAGGGAAGTTCTTTCTCTTGGGAAAAGGAGGAAAGGGACAACCCCGGCCCCAGCTGCTCTTGGAGGAACTGCCCCCTGACCTTGTGCTACTGTAACTCGGAGCCTGTCCGATGCTGCCAAAGAGCAATCCGTTTTCTGGCTTCCAGTTTGGCTCCCTGGTGGGAGGCTGCAGCCATTCCTTGGCCACACGGAGACAAAGTCTTCCCAGCTCGACACTGTAAGAATCTAAGGCTGGAAACTTACCTCATTGTCATGGGTTATTTTCATCTCTGGTGAATGCAGGCCGGAGCCAAAGACTTGGAGACTGATTCATGCCTGGGATGACTTCACTGGAGCTATACAAAGGATTAAATGACAGTAGGCATGTGATTGACTGACCTGGGCATTAGGAGACCTGGGTTCTAGTCCTGGCCCTGCCATGAGGTCTTGGGCAAGCCTACGTGCCTCTGTTTCTCCTCCCATCCTTTGTATATTTAGACTGAGCTGTTTGGGGAGTGGATTGTCTCTCACTAGGTGCCTTGCACATGGGGGCCTTTCCGGTGCTACTGCACTATAAATGACAATACATTTGGCTCCTGGGGCCAGATCCTCAGCTGGTGTAAATGCATGCAATGCCATCAATTTCACTGCCCTTTCACACTGGCTGAAGTCTGGCCCATGAGGATGAACTCATCGGTTGAAGAAATGGATGGGGGGAAATAAGCACTTTTTTGTATTGACGGTAAACTCAAGTGGGCAGGGACCATCTTTTACTCTCTCTTTGTGCAGCGCCTAGCACAACTGGGCCTGGAGCCACTGAGTGCAACTGCAACATAGTGGTAAGCAAGGTGAGAGAGTTACTTCCAAGCATCAGATTGCTCCAGTTTGACCAGGAAAACAAGAGATGAGCAAATAAGATGGAGCTCTTGAGAGGGGAGAGACGGCCGTTGGGTTGGGTGGGAACTGGGAATATGTCCTTTTAACTGAGGAGCAGGTATAACCAGGGCCGGTGCAACCATTTAGGCGGACTAGGCGGTTGCCTAGGGTGCTAAGATTTGGGGGCATCAAAAAGCGGCGCCCCCCAATTTTTTTTTAAATGGTTGAGCAGCCGCTGCTGCTGGGACAGAGAGGGAGTCTGAGCTGCCGGGGGCAGCAGCAGCCGTCAGCCCAGGGCCCCCCTTGGGTCAGGGCGCTGCCACGGCAGCCAGCAGCCCAGGGCCCCTCCTGGGTCAGGGCGCTGCCGTGGCAGCCCAGAGGTTCGGACTGCCTGCGGCACGCTGACCCAGGGGAATCCCTGGGCTGCAGGCAGAGGCTCAGAATCCCTCTCCCTCCCAGAGAAGGGGCTCCAGCCTATGCCATTTTTCTCGTTGCCGGTGGGGGCGCCGGCAGCTGGGCAGAGCTGTGCAGCTCTGCTTAGGGCACGTGGCAGGAGTCCTGCGAGGGCAGCGCGACACCAGGACTTCCGGAGGAAAGCGGGGGCTGCCCCCTGGCTCAGCCTCCACGTCAGCCCCAGCGAGGGGCATGGAGAAGAAAAGAGCCTCAGCAGTGGTCTGGTGGAGCGGAGGAAGAAAGAAGACCCCGATGCTCATGCCTTGGGCAAGGTAAGCAAGTGCTTCCCCACAGCTTGACCTCAGGTGCCTGTGCTCCTGCCCCCTTGGTCCTTGGCTGGTCCCTGCTCCTGCTCCCCTTGTGCCTGGATGGCTGGAGAGAACAGCAGCCTGCAGAGCTGAGCTGCCCCAGTGCCCCCAGGCACGCCCCTGACCCCATCCCCCCCACAGCCCTGACCCCTAGCTCCGAGCTCAGTCCCTCTGAGCTGGACACCCCCCTGACCCTATCTCCACCGCGCCTGACCCCCCAGCTGACAGATAGTGTCCCTAACACAGTTATTGCTCTCGCATACTCTTGACTCTCCCCAGTTTCTGTGGCCAGTGGTGAGCGAAGCTTCTCGAAGCTCAAGTGTGATAAAAACATACATGTGAACATCAATGTTGCAACAAAGACTTGTGGGCTATCTACCTTGTCACTAGAACATGAACATTGCCACAGCATTGACTTGAGGACTTGTTTCTAATTTTGCTAAACTAAAGCACAGAACATAAATCTAAATTATAACATGTTACTCTGTGACCGTGTATTGTGTATAATGTATTGATTTGGGGGGGCGGGGGGGCAAGATGGAAGTTTCGCCTAGGGCGCAAAATATCCTTGCACCAGCCCTGGGTATAACCCAGCCATTGCAGAAAGAGGGCTGTCAATTTCAGTGACATGTTAATTCCCTGGGCTCCTGGGAGCTCAGCGGGAGGCATGGGCTGTATGGAACCTGGAGATTAAGTTATTAATGATGTATTGTTAGCGTTGATACCACCCAGAATTGTGCTAGTTGCTTTACAGAGCAAGAAGGGGTTCGTTTTTCACCCTTGTTACATTCTCCTAACAATCTCTTCTTTGAGTCCTAACCCTGCAAGGTAAATCCTCAATGTTCTTAGAACGAAAAGAGAAATGATGCATCAACAAGGAAGCATTGTGTGCTCCCGACACAGGGTTGGCTCCTCAGCTGGCATGGATAGGCAATGCCCCACCAAACCCAGAGCTACATGACTTATGCTGGCTGAGGAACTGGCCCAGAAAGTCTCAAGGAAAAAAAAATCAGTCATTCCTTCCCAACTGAAGTTGCCAAAGTGATGGTAAAAACACTGTAGTGGAATACAAAGGCTTTCACTGCTAGCTCACAGGTAGCTGAATTTGAGCCTAGGTACAGCAGTGACCAAAGCCCAGGACCCTCTGAGGACTGCCTGTGAAAAAGCGTTTGTTGGTTTTCCAAATCACACACAACAGGCATCCAGAGCCAGATTTTCAAACAAGTTTGGCTTGTATATAGGCATCAAAATGACAGGCCCAATTTCCCAAACTCACACAGATTCCACAGTCAGGGGTAGCAACATCAAACTCTAAAATAGCTCAGCAGATTGGGAACACACTGGGTGCTGAGCATTTGACAATCAGCATCTAGCATTTGGGCCCTGCTAATAGAGCTGGGCAGGAGATGGTTTGCCAGTTCCATGAAAACTGTCCCATCCTGCATGGGGATGAACCTTAGATGTTTCAATATTTCCGAGAGCGAGTGAGTACACATCCATAATAGCCCAGGTGGGGGCGGGAGACATGGAAGAACCGCTTCAGGTCCCTCCTCTGCCTGATGCAGACAAGAGACTTGAATGTGGGTCCTGAGTACACCAACCTTCAGGATATTGGCTATTCTGTTGACAAATTCCCGACCAACTCTGCTAGCTAGCTCCATTGCTAGTCGTCTCAGCAGGGGAGGCCAAAGCTACCCATAGGATTAAAAGGGGAGACAACTAAGAAAATGTCGAGCCCCCCCCCCCCCCCGGGATGAGAAGCATGTATAATTTGGCACCTCTAGGCCCACCTGACAGGATAAATGGAAACCCTGAAGAACAACCAAGAGCTCAGAATGTACATCACACAAGAAACAGCCAGAAAAGAAAGGCCATCTGAAATTTAAATTGACTTGCTCTCTACCTGTCTTCCCCACTGTTGATGTGTGCTACCCCTGGGAAGCAGGGCAGATTCATGTCAATCATTCAAACCATTGCACAATGCTGCTAAATAAAAAATGGATACTAAAGCAAAGCCAATGAGTCACCTCTCTCGATTTTCAAGACTCATCAGTCCTGGCTGTGCAACAGGCTGTTGACATCCCATTGGGAAATGAATGTTAGCAACAACAGCCTCTTGTCTCTGCCTCAAGCACCCTTGACCTCATTTTGAGATCTAGAAGTGGCCTATAGGACATATGAAGTCAATTACCTTCCCCCAATATTGCTTTTCAAGGGTCTCATTCCATCAGATGGGTTTTTTTTCCCCCTTTTCCATGGAACTTCCGACTGTTATTCAAGAAAAATCCAGTGCAAAAAGTCCATGTTGATAGCCTGGGCTCTGACTAATGATAGCAAAGCAGCTAATTACCTGTGGAAACACAGTTACTGGCCAGAACTACTTCAGGCGAGAGAAACAAAAAATAAAACAAAAAAGGACAGGTATCACAGTGGGTTAAGCACACACACCTGGCTTGGGACCCAGTCTTCACATGGTAGCTTTCCTTTCCATTGACTCCCAAGACTGGAATAACACAGAGTGTTGCAAATCTGGGAGGGGGACAAGACTGGTATAGCAGGGCTTGCAGCAGGTTGGGATGTGATGGTGAGGATCCAGGACGGAGTGCGGTAGGTGAGAATATGGGTGCATTGACAGAGATGGGGAGAAGGAGGCTTAGGGTTGGACTATCTGGGCTTTTGAAGATCTGGACACGGGTTCATGAGCAGGGCTTTTGACTGCACTATGCCTGAGTCTGAAGGTCTGTATACATTGGAAATGGAGCTGTGATTTCAGCATGGGCTGGCCTAATCTAGCTAGCATGGCTGAAAAAGCAGAGAAGACATAGCAGCACAGGCAGTACAGAACCCTGGCTACCTACTCTCATTGCTAGTCCATGCCAAGGTCCAGGCTGCTGCGTCTTCACAGCTATTTTTAGACATGCTACCTAGAGCTAGCGCAGGTATGCCAACCGGTGTTGCTGTCACACCTCTGACTGCAGTGTAGCCCTATCCTCAATGTTCTCAATCCCTTGCTCTCGTGATCCCTACTGTCCCTTGCAAATCTTTGAAGAGAAATATTTTGGGGAGGGAATTTAGTACTAAGCAGTCCTGAAGTCTAGAGGCTCAAGTCTGCTGTCGCCTACATGAATCTTAACCCAGTAAAGCTTCCCTGACCTTTGTGGAGTTACTCCAGTCCAAGTGAGAGGAGATCAGGCCCCAAGGCTCTTGGTCTAGTCACATGCTTACAATCAGTACATGGGCAGTCTGACCTAGTGGTCAGAGCATAAGCTGGGAGCCAAGAGGCAGGCCAAGTCAGATACCAGGAGATCAGAGTCCAAGACAGGGCAGACCAAAAGTCACGTGTGAGGAGGTCGGCAGGGGTCATGTTACCAGGAGACCAGAGTCAGACAGTAGGAGCAGGTAGTGCAGGGCAAATGCAGTTGCACTGATAAACTTTCTGTTCCTCTGCTTGTTTTAATTGGAAGCAGGGAACCAATTGGGACCCCCCTCCCAGAGTTCTGCCAATCAGATCCCAGGACTGGCATCCTCTGTTAGTGTTGATTAGAACTTACGAGTACCTAAGAGCCCTCTGGACCAGGGTTTGAGACCTGCAGTCCTTGATAAGCACACAGCAGTGGCACAAGCTCCTCCTAGACAGTTTGCATGCCAGACAAGTGGCAAAGTCATGCCCCAGCTCTGTGGTCAGAAGGGTGGCTGTTACCAGCCAGGAACAAGTGCTGTTGGCAGAGCTGAGCATTTTCCCCCAGCTTGCAGGATATCTGTTGCCAGCCTTTGGAACCCCTGCCTTCTCAACATGCCATTTCCACACCAGCGGTGCCAGAAACAGTCACCCCCTCCCAGCCTTTCCAAAGAGCCAGTTATTCCTGTGTCGCCCGTCCTGCTTCCATTCTCGCAGAAAGGGGAAAGGAAAAAAATCTTGTGTGAACTGACAATGACCCGTTAGAAATATGTTGCATTAAAACTTTCCCATAGAGTGCTGGAAATTTGTTCCTTATTAAAGAGGGGGGGCAGCATAACCAGTTCAAAGGAGAAGTTGGAGCAGAGAATAATTTTGTGGCTACTAGTGTGGTGTATTTTTTTCCATTCACCCCCACACACCACACACACCAGCTCCTTCATGGCTGCCCTGAATCGAAAGATTCCTGTCCAGCGCAAAGAGGAGGAAAATCTCTGATTTGTGGGAACGGCTGGCCCGTTAATGGGAATGAAGAGAGGAGTTTGGACTTTCCCATGCTTCTCGCTCTAAACTCTATTTTTACAATTGCCGTTTAGCACACAGGGAAAAAAATTAAATCCGTGTTAAAAGAAAGAAATAAAGCTCAAGCATCATCGCTCGTGTGTTTGGGGAGGGTGGTTATTATTACTGTTTGTTATTTATTATTTGTCATGGATTTGTGTCTAGGAATGCCAGCTGGGGACCAAGGCCCCATTGTGCCACGCGCTGTACAAACACAACAAAAAAGACAGGCCCTGCCCCCAAAGAGTTTTCAGTCGAAGGAGTTGTTGTCGATGGTGTTTGTTATCTAGATAAGATGGCTCAGGGTGTATAGAGAGCAGGGAGTAGTGGGCGCAAACACCCTAACTCGTTTGAAGATGGATTATATCACAGGGTTTCTTGTGATAGCAGGGGAACAGACACGGTGAGCCAGATATCGCCTCTAGTCCCTGTGATGGGGGAAGTGCAAAGGCGCCCCTACAGGCAACCCTTATAAGAAAAGCTATTGCAAAAATTGTCCTACATGCTGAACTCTCACTGTGGTGAGAGACTGCAAGTAACTGGAATTCATTAGTGCTTGGAACTTGCCTTAGTGTGTGGCAAGTGCCTGGCATGTGGCGGGCGCTACTGCCGATAAACAATAGTAATGGTCCTAGGCCGTGTTTTGTACCATTGCTGTGGAAGGTTATTTACAGGGCCGGCCCTAGACCAAATGGCATCCCAGTCGAGGAGCATCTTGGGGCCCCCCTTCCCTATTTGTTAAACTTTTGATTATCTTGTTTTTATTGCATTTCTAGCCCATTTCACGACTTTGATGCGCAAGTGCACTTCCACAATTACACAATAAAACAAGGTTCACGCTATCACAGTTGGGCTCCCTCTTCTCTTCACTTTGTTCTTATATCCCATGGACTGACTGGCGAAGCACAAGACCGATGTGTCACTTAAATATCACTTAAGAACTGAGGTCTAGATCCTGAAGCGACTACCACCTCTGAGTAAGGGCATGTTTCCCCAGGCCCTGAGGACGGACAGAGGGAGTTGAAAGCTCATCCCTGGTTTCCAGGTGGGAGGCGAGAGCGGGGAGGGAGTGCAGATTTCTTCCCTCTCTGCCCTGGCTGGACCATTGGGGCAGAGGGTCTCAAGGTTCTGCCCACTCCCCACCCATATATGTATGCAGGGGGAGCTGCTCTCCCTTGCTACGCCAATCTGCTGTAGGACCTCAGATGAGTCACTTCCCCTCTGAATCTCCTCCTTCCCTGTGTCTGTCCAATCTATTTAGATTGTAAGTTCTTGGGGCAGGGACAGTCTCTTACCGTGTGTTTGTACTGGAGCCAGTGCATGGGGCCCTGAGCTCAACTGGGGCCCTACCATAATACAAACAGTTTCACATGATATTCTTTTCAATAAACTAGGCAAATACAACTTAGATGGGGCTACTCTAAGGTGGGTGCATAACTGGCTGGATAACCGTACTCAGAGAGTAGTTATAAATGGTTCCCAATCCTCCTGGAAAGGTATAACAAGTGGGGTTCCGCAGGAGTCTTTTTTGGGACCAGCTCTGTTCAATATCTTCATCAATGATTCAGATATAAGCATAGAAAGTACGCTTATTAAGTTTGCGGACGATACCAAACTGGGAGGGATTGCAACTGCTTTGGAGGATAGGATCATAATTCAAAATGATCTGGACAAATTGGAGAAATGGTCTGAGTAAACCGGATGAATGTCAATAAAGACAAACGCAAAGTGCTCCACTTAGGAAGGAACAATCATTTCACACGCACAGAATGGGAAGAGACTGTCTAGGAGGAGTACGGCAGAAAGGCATCTAGGGGTCATAGTGGACCACAAGCTAAATATGAGTCAACAGTGTGATGCTGTTGAAAAAAAAGCAAACGTGATTCTGGGATGCATTAAGAGGTGTGTTGTGAGCAAGACACGAGAAGTCATTCTTCGCTCTCCTGCACTAGTTAGGCCTCAACTGGAATTGTGTCCAGTTCTGGCACCACACTTCAGAAAGATGTGGAGAAATTGGAGAGGGTCCAGAGAAGAGCAACAAGAATGATTAAAGGTCTTGAGAACATGACCTATGAAGGAGGCTGAAAGAATTGGTTTGTTTAGTCTGGAAAAAGAGACTGAGAGGGACATGATAGCAGTTTCAGGTATCTAAAAGGGTGTCACAAAGAGGAGAGAGAAACTTGTTCACCTTAGCCTCTATGATGAACAAGGAAGCATGGCTTCAAAGTGCAGCAAAGGAGGTTTAGGTTGGACATTAGGAAAAAGTTTCTAACTGTCAGAGTGGTTAAACACTGGAATAAATTGCCTAGGGAGGTTGTGGAATCTCCATCTCTGGAGATATTCAAGAGTAGGTTAGATAAATGTCTATCAGGGATGGTCTAGACAGTATTTGGACCTGCCATGAGGGCAGCGGACTGGACTCGATGACCTCTTCGGGTCCCTTCCAGTCCTAGAATCTATGAATCTATGAATAATAATAACAATAATTACATGGAGAGAGAGCTGCACATTGGTGAGGCAAAGTGCGTAAGACGCTGGCAGGACCACTGACCATGCTCTACCCTGTTCTGTGGCTACAGAGAAGGGCAGGATTGTTGGCTGGGTATCTTTCACCAGTGCTAAATGCACAGCCACAGCTTTTTAAATAAATGGTTAAAAACTAAAGGCTCCAAAAGAAAATAAAGAATTCCTGTAGTCCCTGAAATGTTTGAGTAGTATGAACTGACGCCTGTCCCACACACGGCCCAATGAGCCCTCAGCAGGATGGTTTTCAGGTTAGATCATTGGTCCAAACCTAGAGGCATTTGAGGTTATTACAGTTGGGTGCTGGCAGATTTGTGCAAATCAGAGCCATTTGTCTCCACAGCAGGCTCATTACACAATCAGCTTTACTGGCTTCCTCCTTGTAATGACCCAGCAAATGTCTCACACTGATTGGTTGTGCTGGGCAACGACTGTCATTGAGGCCCCAATCTAGCAAATTATTTTGACATGACTTTACGCAGGTGAGAGATCTCACTGAAGTCCAGAGAACTAGTCTCCTTGTGCTTCAGTACCTATCTATGGGACTTACCATCACCATTGTCTCTCCCACATAAGATACACTGGCAACAGCAAATTCTCCAGTGGACTTCATGGAATCTCAGGCTCTTCTCCCTTCTAAGAGGGTACAAGCTGCGCTTGTGGTTGATTTGGTAGGTAGGGGTTGCATTTGGGGGGATGAAGCGGACAGGCAGAAGAGGGGATCTCGATGTTGTGACCTCCTTTCTTGTGATGGTGGAAAAGTTCTGCCAAAGGGAAAGTTTGCAGTGTTCCCCAGAGATGGCCAGGCTCTGGTTCCCCCAGTCTCCTCTAGAGGTTGATTCCAGAGCTGGGTCCTCTTGAAAGAAAATATTTTGCTCCCAAATCTCACTTGCTCTATCCTAGGCTTGGCAATCTAAGGAGCATAGCCATCACAGTACATCATAGACTGAAACTCAGCCTTTAATGTAGTTGGGGCTTGATCCATTGATTGCTTTGATGCTTGCAAACAAGGCCTTAACCTGGCATCAGAAGCTGACTGGGGGCCAGTGGAGGCATTTGAGCATGAGCCTAATATCCTCTCAGTGGCTTAGATCATAAAGGAAATACCCAGCCACAATTTGGCATTATCTTCCTTCTGGTCATCATTAGGCATATAATATATGACAATATATCTATCTCATAGAACTGGAAGGGCATCAAGTCCAGCCCCCTGCCTTCACTAGGCAGGACCAAGTACTGATTTTTTGCCCAAGATGGCCCCCTAAAGGGCTGAACTCACAACCCTGGGTTTAGCAGGCCAATGCTCAAACCACTGAGCTATCCCTCTCCCTACACTTACAGCTGTGTAGGGCCCCTAGAAATTTGGGGCACCATTGGGACCATAGATGCCAACTTCTCATCTTGCCAGGAGCTGCTCGACCCCGGCCCTGCTTCAGGTCCCAGCCCCACTCCACCCCTTCCCCCAATGCGCCTCTTCCTGCCCCAGCTCCATCCCCGCCTCCTCTCCAAAACACGCCTCATCCCTGCTCCTCCCGCTCCCTCCCGGAGCTTGAACACTGCAAATCAGCTGTTTGTGGCACTCCAGAAGGGCTGGGAGGGAGAGAGAGGAGTTGGTAAACGCACAGCGTCTACACCTATCACCAGGACAGCAGATAAGAGCAGGTTGGCTCCCGCACACCCAGCACATGCTGCAGTCTCCTTACTAGGCAGAAGGTGGAGCCGTATTCACAGAGCCAAATACGCCAGCAAAGGGGCACCAATTGTGCCGGCCTAGGGGCACCCGTAGAGGAGCAGTATAGGGGTACCAGTATTCACAGAGCCAAATGCGCTGGCATAGAGGCACCAGTTTAATAACACCACATAGGGCTGCATAAATCCTAAGGACGGCCCTGATCTTCATGCTCAGCTTCAGATGCGGTGAGTTCCAGTGATCCAGCCTGGAGGTGATAAATGCTGGAATCACTGTGGCCAGGTCCTTGTCCAGGAGGAGGGGGCAGAGCTCCCTAGCAAGCTGGAGGTGAAAGAAGGCATTTGTTACATACCAGCGCTACCTGGTCATCCATGCTTAGTGTGGAGTCGGACAGGACTTGGATGCTTCGCACTACTTTAATTAATGGGGGTTGTGCACCTTCCGTGGACAAAAGGGGCAGAGTCCTGGGTAATTCATCAAGGCGTTTCCCCCTTCCAACCAGCATCACTTCAGTCTTGCCGGGCTGAGTCCAAGCCAGCTGCTCTTCATCCAGGAGCTGATCTCTCGAAGGCATCCTGAGATCTTAGTAGTGGTGGTGGCTACATCTGTGGAGAATGAGATATACTTGGAGCATGAGGAGCACATTGTGGAATTCAGTCCTTTCGGAACTGAAAAGGAAACATTTTTAACCACTTGCTTGGACAGCTGTTTGGAAAGAGACCCAGGTGAATGGATGAGTGGCCTATCTGTTTTCAGCTAGAAGAGCAATTGGCCCATGTGTTGTATGGCTGTGTTCTACAGGGATGGTTGGTCCAAGACAGACTATAGTTTTCAATAGTGTCATGGTGATTTTGGACCAATACAGCAGGATGCTTGCAAGAGGGTAGTAAGAAATGATTCCTCCAGGAAAATGTGCTTTCCGCTGGGCCCTGTCATATGTCTCAGAATCTGTCTCTGCCAGTACCAGGCTAGCATGGCATGGAAGGATGGTCTTGTCATTATGGGCTGGGCCTGGCTCTCAGGTAGGTGGAGTTCAGAGCCTCGTTCTACCACTGACTTCCTTGGGCAGAACCCACCCAGCTGGCAGAGTGCTGAGCTCTTCTGAAACTTTTGGTCCCTGAAGTGAGTGCTGAGCTCTTGCGTAAATCTGGCCCTGACTGTGGGAGCGGAGGCCATTTTAAAATATAGCCCCGGATCTCTCTGTGCTGCAGCCCCTTGGGTGTAAAATGGGGGGTTGCCTGTTCTATCTATTTAGATTGGAAGGTCTTTGCAGCAGGGACGGGGTCTCGCTACGTGTACCTTCAGCCCCTACCACTGTGACAGCCTGACCTCGGTGGGGGTCCACTAGGCACTGCTCCCCTACCCATAATAAACAGTGATACTCATCCAAACACTGCCAGGGGATTTTGAATGAGCATAAGTGGTCCAGACCTTGCTGTTTTTATGTCTCACCCAAAAGGCAGTGGCTCCAGCAGCACAGCGCCCCCTCCTGATGTACTGGTGATGCACTCACTCCAAGAGAAGAGTGAGCCACTATTTCATGCAGCACCCAGAGGTCTCCCATTTGAGCATTGATCCAGCCCAATCCAGCTTATTTTATGAGCTCTAACCAAACCACAGTTCATGGTTGCTTCTTCCCCTACTCACCAAGATGCGGATGGGAAGTGAAGGTGGAGGAAGCATGGACCAGGGGAGAGACCTGGTTTGACATGGAGTTTTTAAAATGACAATAAAAACAAAGGGGCCAGATTCTCAACTGTCCATTGCTCCACTGAGTTTAATAGAGCTGTGCTGATTTACACCAGTGGAGGAGTTGGCCCCCACACGGTTTCCAATGATTTGGCCCCATTGAATTAAACATGTTGTCATCCTATGTCATTCCATGGTCGTCTTCTTGCTGCCCTCCGCTTCCCTGCCCACTGCTGTTTGTCAGCTTGGCCTCATCTAGACTTGAGAAAAGATGTGTTTGGACATGCATTTGCGAGCATGTGTCCAAATCCCAACACAGATGAGACACGTTGTAGCTTTAACAAATTGTAGCTTGTGTCCTCCCCTGTCTCTGTCACCTCAAACATAGGCTGCTTGTCTTCCCTTCAAGGCCCTCCACAGTCATTCTGTACCCTATCTCCCATCTCATATCAAGATGTCAACTCCTGCTTCCAACTGGCCTGTGATACCAGCCTCCATTGCCCCCTTGTTGAATTTTCAAACAGCACCATCTTGTGCTTTCTTCCCTGCTGCCCCTCCTGCTTGGGAGGTGTTCTCCTGACCATCCATAAAACAACCCCATTATCCATCTTCAAATCCCTCCTCAAAACTCCATTGCCAGGATAACAACAAAAAAAAAATGACCGTGGTTAGGCTGCTGATGTGCAGAGACCCTTGTCTCTCAGCAGTATCCTCACATTGTTTCCTCGTACTCTGCTGTTTGTATCCAACTGTTGTCTTGTCTACATAGTGCATTAGTCCACACCAGAGGAGTGTAAGTTCTAGTCCGCAGCAGTGTGTTCACACACTAACTGGTGCATTAATGTAGTCCCGTTTCAAACAGTACAACATTAACCAGCACTAGGCAACTCTGAGTGGGTGTCAGAAGCACTCACACAGGACTGACACACTGGTGTGGACTGAAATTTACACCCCCACTGGTGTGGACTCACACACCATGTAAACCAGTGGCTCTCAATCTTTCTAGATGACTGTACCCCTTTCAGGAGTCTGATTTGTCTTGCGTACCCCCAACTTTCATGTCACTTAAAAACTACTTCCTTACAAAATCAGACATAAAAAACCAAAGTGTCGCAGCCACACTAGTACTGAAAAATTGCTGACTTTCTCATTTTTACCATATAATTATAAAATAAATCAATTGGAATATAAATATTGTACTTACATTTTGGTGTATAGTCTATAGAGCAGTATAAACAAGTCATTGTCTGTATGAAATTTTAGTTTGTACTGACTTAGCTAGCGCTTTTTCTGTAGCCTGTGGTAAAACTAGGCAAACATCTAGATGAGTTGATGTACCCCCTGGAGGACCTTTGCGGACTCCTAGGGGTACAGGTACCCTGGTTGAGAATCACAGCTGTAGACAAGCCCTCATACTTTGACTGTAAGTTTTTTGGGGGAAGGACTGTCGTTTTGTTTTGTGCTTGTACAGTGCCTAACACAACAGGGGCCTAGTCCATGACAGGCACTTTTGTAATACAACTCCTTATGTTAGCCGGTCAAGGAAAAACCTAGTGGAGAGAACAACTCCACTTTATGACTGGATATGAGAGGGTTCCTGGAACTTCTGCAAAAGGAATCCTGAAACTTTTTCCTGTTAAATACGGGGTCGTAGTGTGGAGAACCCCTGAAATTTCATTGTAAGCTCTTCAGGCAAGGGGCCATATCTACCTATGTATTTGTATTGTGCCTAGCACAACAGGCCATCTTGATAGAGTCCTTCCATGATAGATGTTAATAATATTCATGATTATAATACAGTCTGAGTGGTAGAAGGACCTCACTTCTGAGCTGTTCCCAGAGCCTGGATCCAATGGAATATTTGAAAGGGACGAACGTGTGTTGGCAGCATTGTTCCATCCATGTCTCAGGGGTAGCACTGAGACCATATTTCCACCCCACTGCAGACATAGATGGCTGCAGGGATTTTCTCATAAACAAAGTGCTGGCGGCTAGGTCACCCTCCTCATTTTGCTTCTGCGCCTTCTCTTCCTCTGGGAACGTTGGGGACTGTGTTTGCTTCAGGGTACCTCAATAGCATTAGGATGTTGTCAAGCTGGAGACGAGTCAAAGCAGGACAGCGGGGATGATTAAGTGGCTGGAAGGATTGACTTATGAGGGAAAAAACGAAGGAGCTAAATATGTATAGCTTGGCTAGATGACAACAAAGGGGGCTAGGACAACTGTCTGTGGTTACTTGAGGGGTGTAAATACCCAGGAGGGAGAGGAATTGTTTAGGTTAGTCCAATGGGGGAATATCCAGGAATCACAAGCCGAAATTAAGAAATGGAAAATGTAGGCTAAATATCAGGGGAAACATTCCGAACATTGAGATCTACCATAGCAGGAGGTGGAAAGCTCTCCCCTGGGGAAGCATGGAAGCTTCGTTAGTCAGGACTTTTCAGACTGGATTGGAGAATAGTCTGCAGAGAACAATCCAATGCTGACAGAAGGAATAGACACTGGCAGGGGGTTCTCTGGGAGGACCCCACGGCTTTGGGGTTTATTCTCCATCTTAGTCCCAAATAATCCATCTCTGAAGACCTTCAGGGCATCTGAAAATGGGGGAATGGGAAGGAACAGCAGTTGTAAGGAGGTGGGGGTTGTTCTAGGGGATGAGAGGGATCTGTGGTGGGTTATCAATTGTTGCATTTAGGATCCATTTTTAAGTTATGTCAAGGGTACCTAGAGAATATGGTGAGGTGCCTCTTTCAGCATCATTATAAATCTGAATTAAATAATTACACAGATCACCTTTCCTGGGTGAGTTCCCTGGCTTGTGCTATGCAGGAGTTCAGACAATCATAAGGGTCCTGTTTGGTCTTGAAAGTTTATGCACTACATCTCTTCAACCTCCAAACTATTAGAAGAGACTGGAGGAAAAATAAAACACACATTGACACAATGAAAACTAGAAGCAAAAATCTTTTAGGTTCCCTCTAGTCATCTCTGAGCCCGGTCAAATACACGGGTAACCTCAGGTGTTTCCTTATCATCCTTGAATAGGGTAGGAGTATCCAGGCAGACACATTTTGCTGTTTCGTACAGAGCTTATAATGTCGTGACAGTATATCATGCTCTTTCTTCTCCCCTTTGGCAGATACATACTCACAGCACATCCTCGGTGCTTCTGGCAGCATTGGGATAAAAGGACTTCACCCATGAAACTTGGAAACATCCCCTGGTGATATACGTGCTCTCTCCAATTCACTCCTCAAAGACTGAGAAGGTTGAAGGTTACTCAAGACATGGTAAAGGGTTTGTGATCAATGATTGGCATATTCTGTCTTTCCCCCATCTCTCTGCACAGATCTCCCTCCCTCTCTCCAAGTGACTCTACCAAAATAAACTTCCAGCTGATGACCAATGCAAGACAAGGCACCTGTTTATAACTACATCTCATAGACTTATAGACGATAAGTCCAGAAGGGACCATCATGATCATCCAGTCTGATCCCCTGCACATCGCAGACCACAGAACTTCCCCTTACACATATCTGCAATTCTGCATGGCTGTGTAAGTGCTGTTAGTATTTTTGCTATACTTGAAAGACTGTATTAATGGTGATGCCAATCCACCCACTTATAGTATAGAAATTAGCAAGGAAAATCACATACTAAGTCACGCAGTCCACTTCCATGCCCCACAGGCCAGGCCAGGATTGTTCCCTACAGTACATCCTCCAGTTCTCTGTCCAGTTCAATGTGAAATTATTCAAGCAATGGTGCTTCCATTCTTCCCAGAGGTGAATTTCTCTTCTTCCTTAATTTGCAGATTTTAAGGCCAGAAGGTAAACCATTATGATCACCTCATCTGACTTCCTGCATAACACACACCTGAGAATTTCACTCAGTGCTTCCTGCATCGAGCCCATAACTTCTGAACTAGAATGATTTAAAGACTTCAAGTGATGAAGAACCCACTATCTCCCCATGTAAATTGTTCCAACGGTTAATTACCCACACTGTTAAAAAATTGCACTTTATTTCTAGCCTAGAATTATCTGGCTTCCGCTTCCAGCCAATGTCTTCCCTTATGTCTTCGTCTGCTAAATTAAAGAGCTCACTACTATCAAAAATCTCCCTGTGTAGTTACCTTGTAGTGGTCCGTCCATCTCAGGCTCAGCAGGAGGCCACTCTGATCACCGTCTGACTCCTTGAGTGGGGCAGAGCAATAAGCACTAAGCTAAGGCAGACAGCAAACACAGTCTAGGGGCTTATAACCTTCTGTCTGGGGCAAGCCACAAACAAGGCAGAGATCTTCTGGCCAAAGGTGAGCAGGCTGCCACCCCAGGTTTGGGGTTGGCAGCAGTGGGATAGGGGGACCCGGGCTGAACCTACTCCCCCGGGGTTCCAGCACAAAGCCCTAACAGTGGCAGGGAATCCCGCCACTGAGTCAGTGGTGATCCTGCTGAAACACACCGACTCATATGGTGACAGTACAACCTGACTTGTGTCTGGTTCCCCTGGGCTACTTCCTACCCTAGTCCATTGGTGTGGCTCTGTAACCTGCAGGTCCTCTGTCTCCTTCGGGTAAGTGGTGGATGGCAGTCCCTGCAGCTGTCCTCTACTCTCGGCCTCCTCCGGGGGCAGGGCGCCGCACAGCTCAGGCTCTGGTCTGGAGTTCTGCAGTGATCTAGAGACGTCTCCTTCGCTGGCTGTGGGCCAGCTGAGCTGAAGGGCCTGCCTCTTGTACTTCTTGTCCCTCCCCTTAGTTTCCAGCA
Source organism: Chelonoidis abingdonii (assembly GCF_003597395.2). NCBI lineage: Eukaryota > Metazoa > Chordata > Testudines > Testudinidae > Chelonoidis > Chelonoidis abingdonii. The sequence goes on along the minus strand of NC_133773.1, from coordinate 143,191,841 downwards.
TGGGGGGCAGATCTGGCTTGGCTCTACCCCCACAGGGTGAGCCACTCCGCCTCACTACATACCTATAGACCGTGATCAAGTCTTCTCTTAACCTTCTCTTGGATAAGCTAAATAGATTGAATTTGTTAAGTCTCTCATGACAGGCAGGTTCTCCAGATCTCAAATTTGAATCTTGTAGCGCTTCCAGGAACCCTTTCCAATCCCACAGATACTTGGGAACTGACTCTCCACTGCCTCGCACCATGTGTTCCAGTCACGTCAGTTTTAAACATCAGCAGACTATTCATGATGGGGGTTATTGTTTGCGGCAGCACATGTGATGTGTGAGGTTTGCACTGGCTTGGCTCACCTTTAGTTAACCCAGTGCAACTCGTAATATAGACAAGGCCTAACGACAGACAAAGCCCCCAGGAAAGGGGAACAGCAAGCAGGGATTTTTATACCAGTCAATTCAATCCATGAAGGGGGAGCACAGTTAAGAGGGACTTCTCAATATGGGCAGCAGGGGGCCCCGGGGTTGGGCTCACAGAGGTGGACCATGCACAGCGTAGAGCCGTGAGGAGGCAAATGTGCAAGGAGGTGACAACGAGACCGGCTTCTTGTTCGACTCGGTCACACCACTGGCAGTGCTTTGCGCCCAACCTTGCAGCAGTGTAAACAATGACACCTGCTGCAGGGCTGGGGAGAAGCAGGCCCTTTATCTGCTTCTTCAAAAGCAATGCAGATTTGTCAGGCCAGGTTCTCCCTTTTGCCAGTCTGAACTGATGTGGCTTTATCCAGTCAAAACACACCCAGTCTAACCCCCGCACCACCACCACTTTCCTCACAGAGAGCAGCGCATCTCCTCCCCATCCCTGGCACAGCTCTGCCTCAGTAGTCATAGCGCCAGATCCTGAGCTGGGATCCCCTTTTCTGCAATAGGGCTGGAATGCAGCCGGTTCTCTCCATCAGGGGATTTTCTTAGCGTCCAGGCAGGGCCGTCCTTAGGATTTATAGTGCCCTAGGCGGGATTATTAAACTGGTGTCCCTGTGCCTGTCTTGCTCTTAGCAACACAAACATAAGCTTAGACTATTGGAAAACTTGCTACATGCATGTTATTAAAACCAGTTTATCTTAATTAAGCACACTGTAATGCTGATGGACTAGCACTAAAGAAAAAATTCTGATTTGACAGAATGATGCAAATAATATAATTTTTATTAAATTTGTCAACATTTTATTGGAAATTTCTATGAAGAGGTATTGAAACAAGGATTTGTTTCTATTTAAAAGCAATCTTTCCGGAGTTTTTTGGCTGCAAAATCAGTAATAAAGTTATCGTATGACAAAGACAAAGTGATGTCTTGTTTGATTGCAAGAATAGCAAGACCAGTCAAGTGTTTCTGACTCCTTGTAGAGCGGAGATAGTTTTTAATGAGCTTTAGTTCTGAGAAACTCTGTTCTCCTGATGCTACTGTTACAAGAATTGTCAGTAGAATACGAGTTGAGCATGTATGCACATTAGAGATATATGTCAGTCACAAGTTCTGCTGGTATGAGTAAACTGTACAAGGTCCATCATCATTTTGCACTTTGGCAAACATTGAATGACAGTGTACTCAATTCTTCATACAGTTCAAGTCATTTTAAATCAAACCATGATCGTCACTGCTTCAGGAGGTCCTCTATAGGTCAGGGATCCCCAACGTGGTGTCGGGGTGCCATGGGCGCCCACAGGGGCCTCTCAGTGCACCTGCGTACTGGCGGCGGACGAAGCATCTGCCGAAATGCCACCGAAATCAGCGGCTATTTTGGGGGGGGGGGGGCGGGGGGGGCGGCGGGCGGGGGGGGGGGGGGGGGAGGCGGCGCGGGGAAGGCGGGGCCGGCCGGTGACATCTCTGGATGACCGCCCGCTTGCCGCCAATAAGATGCATGTCATCCAGAGGCGTCGCCACTGAAATGCTGCCGAAATTTCAGCAGGGCATTTCGGTGGATGCTCGTTCACCCACCACTGACCTTCGTCTGGCCACCCAAAGCCAGATGAAAAAAAGTTGGGGACCACTGCCTCTAGGTTCTTGCACTTTTGTCATTAGTTGCTCTTGTTTTCCTATTTCGTTGAATTTAGTCTGCTCAGCCCACCTACCAGCTGAGTGAATTTGGATACCCCAGGCAAATCAGTGGTGTTGAGTGGCTCAAGCTGCGGTATTCAGCCACCGTCCTGCTTTAGCCCGCTGCCAGCCTGGGTTCCTTGGGGATCCTCAGGCCAGCAGTGTGGTGCTTAGTGGGGCCGGCGGCCAGCGGGGACCCCGGGTGGTGCAATGAGGCAGCAGTTGTTCAGGAGGGCTCTATTTAGCGAGTAACAGGGCTATAGGAAAGTCAGCTTGCGTCAACATTTTTTGTTTCTCTGATGGGAAAAGGACTGGCCCACTTCCCTTCACAGCCCTGATAGCCAACTTGTCACAAATAATTCAACAACTTAATTTTCTGTTTTGGGCTAAGATATTTGATTTTTTAAAAAAATATTGAAATTAAATCAGGATTTTAGGCTGAGAAGCATTTTTGGCAAACAAAGTTGTTAAATGACACTTTAAATGCAACACAGTACTGCTTTCATGCTTGGCTCACTCCCCAGGCCTGCTGGTCCAACAGCTGCAGTAGAGGAGGAGATAGGTGGAAAACTGCAGCAAAATCCACCTCTTGGGGTGGCAGAGTGGCAACAGCAGCAGAAACCCCTTAGGTCCGATCACATGCCAATGGGCACCACCACCAGCCCAACAGACCATGGTGAAGTTAGCACAGCATCTGATCTCAGGGACGGGGCACCCATGGAGCCACAGCAGCTCATCCTGCCCTGTGTAGCTCCCCCCAGATGAGATGGATCGCTACCAGCCCAGGGGAGAGACGTGCTCCCCAGCTAGGGTGACCAGATCCAGATGGCCTGATTTTATAGGGCCAGTCCCGATATTTGTGGCTTTGTCTTATATAGATACCAATTACCCCCACCTACGGTGACCAGACAGCAAGTGTGAAAAATCAGGATGGGGGGTAGGGGGGAGAAATAGGAGCCTATATCAGAAAAAGACCCAAAAATTGGGACTGTCCCTATAAAAGTCGGACATCTGGTCACCCTACAAGTGAGTTTCCTTCCCCCACCCCTTCCCAGAGACCCCAGCAGCCAATCCCCTCCCTCAGACTGTGCAGCATTCTGCTCTCTCTAGGACCCAGCAGCCCTGCTCTTACATGCTCCACTGCTTCCCGTCTGTCCAGGCTCCCGGCAGAGCGGTGCCCCCAGACCTAGTGGTCCCCTAGGCGGCTGCCTATTCTGCCTATGGCTAAGGACGGCCCTGCATCCAGGAGTCCAACGCTGGCACAGAGCCAGGGTGGCCAATTCCTGCCTCGCTCCCACAGGAATCATGTCTAGTGTGACAGACAGGGGCAGAATCAGGCCAAGTGACCCTTTACAATGTCCTGATTCTTTCTTTTTGCCACTTACTTCAGAACTGTCCTGGTCCCGGACCTCTGTCAGTCTGTCCCCAGAGGGGCTCACATCTGCTTTTCTTCAGCCTTTCTAAGCAAGAGATCATACTGGACTAACAGATCAGACTTATTGATACGGCACTTTCCCTGTCTCATATGCTGCATTCTTCCTCTCTGAGAAAGCGTGTCTACCTCTTGCTTATCCCTGACGACCCACAGCCAATACCAAAGCAAACAGCAGCAACACCTGTTTCTTCTGGATCCTCTGTGACAGCGCTTAGGGTACAGCTACACAGCAACTAAACACCCGCAGCTAGCCTCGGGCAGCCGATTCAGGCTCATGGGGCTGTCAAATTGCTGTTAGACATTTGGGCTTGGGCTGGAGTCCAAATTCTGGGACCCTGTGATGGGGGAGGGTACCACAGCCCAGTCTCCAGCCCCAGCCTGAACCCAAACATCCACACAGCAATTTTTAGCCCCACAACCTGAGCCGCATGAGCCTGAGTTAGCTGACCCAGGCCAGTTGCAGCCATGCTGCGAGTCTTTTATTCCAGTGTAAATGTACCCTTCGAGGCTTTATGGTCTAGTGATCTGACATTCACCTACTTTTCTTTATGTACTCTGGGGTGGAAGGGAATGAGTTCACATTTAGCTTGATCTCTCCCTTCCATTCTCCATCTCCCCCAAAAAACATTTCAGAAATGTGTCAGAATCAGAACTTTTTTATTTCATTGAAAGTAAACATTTTGATTAAACCAGAACAACACTTTTTCAAAAAAAAATATTTGTGGGAAAATTTGAAATTTCATTTTGATTAGGAATGAAAACAAATTTTGAAACTGCAAAATTTCCCACCAGATGGGAATTCCGATCTCCTCACAGTTCTGCCTTTAAATCATGTACGTGTGAGAAGACTGATCCGGGCACCTCACTCCAGGATTGCTTTGTATGACCCATCCAGCAGCCTGACCACCTGCCTATAGAGATGAGAAGGTTGCAACCTGAAGGCTGTAGGACTTGGGAATGTGGTTTTCTCTGGTGGTCACAAATTCCACAGATGGTCCCTTCAAGCTTGAATACTGGAATCTCTGAGAGGCATTATTTTAGATAGCACAGTCCTATCTCATTTAGGGCTCTGACAGACCAAGACCCTTAAATTCTGCTCTGGATTGAACTGTTAGCCAACAAAGAACCCAGAGTGCTCTTCTACTCTTCTCCCACCACATGTGCTTCCTTGCAATACGATTCTCATCTTCTCGAGACATATTTGTCCAGCCACTTATTCTTCTCCCCTGGACAAACAGCACTGCCCAACTGTCATGTCCCCTTCTCCCTGGCACTTTGCACACACTTCTCCTGCAAGTGGCTGGCAGCCCCAATCCCACTGATGAATCCAGATCCTGTTTCCCCTTCTCCCTTTAATTATCAGCGGCCCCTAACACCAGCAGCTTGCCTGGCTCCTCCTTCTCATTTGCAACTGGTTTTACAGGCCTCCAGCGTCTTCTTTGGAATGAAAGGCTTGGAAACCTGCAGAAGCAGCTGGAAACTGTTATGTTCACAGCATACACCCAGGGAGTTAAAAACAAACCATAAATGCTCTTCCTGAAACACTGAAAGGTAACACAACTTTACTTCTAAAAATCCAGAAATCTAACTCACAACAACCCAATGCAGTGAGAGAGATAGCAGACGTTGCATCCGACGAAGTGGCTATTCACCCACGAAAGCTCATGCTCCAATATGTCTGTTAGTCTATAAGGTGCCACAGGACTCTTTGCTGCATAGCGGACTAGTTACTTAGGCAGACAGGCACAATCTGAAGCCTGGGAGATTTCAGTTAGATATTAGGTAAAATCTTTCTAGCTACAAGAGGATTTACGCTCTAGAACAGGCTTCCAGGGGAAGTTGTAGAATCCCATAACTGGAGGTTTTTAAGGACAGGCTAGACAAACACTTGCCAGGGATGATCTAGGTTTACTTCGCCCTGCCTCAGTTCAGGGGACTGGACTTGATGATCTCTCCATGTCCCTTCCAGCCCCAAAGCTCTATGATTCGTGGATAGTTTAGACACAACAAATCCTGCACCTTGGCAGGAGGTTAGACTAGATGACCCTTGACGTCCCTTCTAACCCTGTGGTTCTATGATTCTAACTCACCCCACCTTGCTCCAGAGCAGTTCTTATGCAGAGGACACAGATCACATGCTTCCCTCAGAGACCTTTTGCCTGCAAGGAGGACCAGGAATCCCTTAAAATTTAAAGTCATAGATGTAATTTTGACACCATTTTCCATACACCACAGAAACAAGGAGGAGTAGCCCGTAGTAGAACACAGACGAGTGTTCCATGGGCCGCGGGCGGCCTGTGGACCACAGTTTGCAAACCCCCCGACCTCACAGGCAGTCTGCTGTATTTGGAACCCTTTTTATTCCGTGGGTGGCCATCTGGGTCAGACAGAGGTAGAATCCCTGTTGCAGCCAAGCAGCCCCAAGGTGACAAAAGCATGTTTGGTTGAAGTCAGAAGCACTGCTGAGAGGGACGGGGCCAGCCTCCTAGCCAGACAAAGCTGAGAAAAGACTTCTCTGACTGGGTACTGCTGCTGCACATCCGTGAGCAGGACCCGAAGATTTCAAACCACCTTGGCAGTTGGAAGGCAGCTGGGCTTAACAGTTTTGGCGAATCCCTCTAAATGCTGCCCCTGTCCCACAAGCATCATAGAATCATAGAATATCAGGGTTGGGTTCTTGTTCTGTCATCTGTCCTAGGGTAACTAGATAGCAAATGTGAAAAATCGGGAGGGGGGTGGGGGTTAATAGGAGCCTATATAAAAAAAAGACCCAAAAATCGGGACTGTCCCTATAAAATTGGAACATCTGGTCACCCTAGCCACCACTGAGAACAGCCGAGCTCCATCCTCTTTGGAACCCCCCCTTCAGGTAGTTGAAGGCTGCTATCAAATCCACCCTCACTCTTTTCTTTTGCAGGCTAAATAACCCCAATTCCCTCAGCCTCTCCTCATAAGTCATGTGCCCCAGCCCCCTAATCATTTTTGTTGCCCTCTGCTGAACTCTCTCCAATTTGTCCACATCCCTTCTGTAGAGGGAGCAGGGCTGTCCCTACCTATATGCAAAGTATGCAGATGCGTAGGGCACCAGGAAATTTGGGGCACCACATTTCCTGGTGCCCTGTGCAGCTGTGTGCTGCTCCACCCCAGCCCCTTTCTCACTCCCCTGAGGACTGCAGCAGGGCCGGGCCTGCACTCACTGGCAGCAGAAAGGGCAGCAACCTGGCCCCAGCCGCACCGCCGGTGAGTGCTAGGGAGCGGTTCGCTCCCCAAGCCAGCCCCACCCCACCTGGAGCCAGCTCCCTTCCCATGGAGGTCTGTCCCACGCATGGGCGGGGGAGCTGCATAGGGCCCCAGAATAGCTAGGGATGGCCCTGAGTGGGGGGCCCAAAACTGGACACAATACTCCAGGTGTGGCCTCACTAGTGCCGAATATCTTGTGTCTTGTCTGAGATGAAGGCAAATCTCTCTGTCACATCCCTATTTCCTTCAGAACCTGGTTAGCACAGAGGATACCACAGCCCATGCTAGACCAGCATACTGGGGCCTGTGCAAAGCAATGCACGTTGGAAAACATAATCCCAGCTATCCATATACAACGATGGGACTAAAGTAGCTGTTATCACTTAAGAAAGAGACCTTGGAGTCTTTGTGATAGTTCTCTGAAAACATCCACTCTATGTGCAGTGGCAGTCAAAAAAAGCGAACAGAATGTTGGGAATCATTAAGACAGGGAGAGATAATAGGACAGAAAATTTTATATTGCCTCTATATAAATCCATGATACACCCACGTCTTGAATACTGCGTGCAGATGTGGTCGCCCCATCTCAAAAAAGATATATTGGAATTGGAAAAGGTTCAGAAAAGGGCAACAGAAATTATTAGGGATATGGAATGGCTTCCGTGTGAGAAGAGATTAATATGATTGGGACTTTTCAGCTTGGAAAAGAGATGACTAAGGGGGGATATGATTGAGGTCTATAAAATCATGGCTGGTATAGAGAAAGTAGATAACGAAGTGTTATTGACTCCTTCTCATAACACAAGAACTAGGGGTCACCAAAGGAAATTAATAGGCAGCAGGTTTAAAACAAACAAAGGGAAGTATTTCTTCACATAACACAGTCAACCTGTGGAACTCCCTGCCAGAGGCTGCTGTGAAGGCCAAGACTATAACAGAGTTCAAAAAAGAACTAGATGAGTTCATGGAGGATAGATCCATCAATGGCTATTAGCCAGGATGGGCAGGGATGGTGTCCCTAGCCTCTGCTTGCCAGAAGCTGGGAATGGACGACAGGGGATGAATCACTTGATGATTCCCAGTTCTGTTCGTTCCCTCTGGGGCACCAGGCACTGGCCACTGTTGGAAGACAGGAAACTGGGCTAGATGGACCTTTGGTCTGACCCAGTGTGGCCACTCTTATGTTCTTATGTGGCAGTGGAGAGGGCACTACCAGCTCACTCTTAGAGCTGGCCATTCGACAGCAAGGTAGGCACAGCCACGGTGGAGTAGTTTTCACAGCTGCTGATGTCCTTCCACCTGCAGGGCAAGAGGGCCATTCCCATCACTATGACCCATTCCACCCTCGGCTGCTCTGCCCAGCCTGTCAACAAGGGGCTCCATGTTCATTTCAAAGGGGAAACGCCATACAGCTGTCAGATGTGAAGGGCTTCTGGTCTCTATTGGCTAGGCTGATTTCTAAAAAGCAGTCGAGAGGGGGAAGGCTTGACAGCCCATCACCAGTCCCCACCCCTTAACCCCATTGTATACTATCGGGGTTGACATAAGTGGGAATGCAAACAACCATAGGACACAAACACTTCCCACCTACGTCTATACCACCCAACCCACCGCTGGCACCATTTACACACAGCACACACAGTGGGGCCAGGGCCAGGGCCAGTTTCTTGGCCATTTGAGTTGAATTGGGAGCTTTTGCTCCTCCCTTTCATTTCTTTTCCCCCTCAGCTGTGTTGACGAGTTTTTCACCCTGAATTCATTCTGCGGGGGCAAGAGGATGAGGCTGTTAGATGTGGTATCAATAGGTAGGTGGTAGAAAGCCCTTTACTGCCAAGGAACACCACCACTAAGAGCGTTGAACATGTCTTCGTGAGCAATTACAGTTTAAAAAAAAAAACACTCATTAAAGATGAGAAACATAAAAAAAATCATTGGCCTTTTCCTTCCCCCCCCCACCCTCTTTAGGCCGGGATTAGAAACAGATTGAAGTAGCCTGAGAAAACAGATTCATGTGTCCTAATTCTCCCATTAAACAGTAGGTGGTATGTCTTGCCATGTGTTTGATATCATCAGGGTTTGTTTCCCCACCCCCACCCCCTCTCTTTTGCTGTGTGACTCCCCCCACCCCACATGAACAGAATTCCCCAATGAACTTTATGCCTGTACTGTACGTACTTTCTTCCTCCGTCAGGTTTGAAATGGTAGAAAGCTGCCATTAGCGATCTTAGGGTAGCTTTTAGAGGCCCCCAGCTAGAATCAGGTCCGCTCTTGTGCAACATGCTGTGTACATACACAGTAAGAGACGGCAGCATTAGCCATCCTTGTTCTGCTAGAAAGAGTTGTTGGTTAGTACAGACTATCTGCAAACATCTTTTATAACAGGGGGTGTCCCACACCTAGCATACTTTAACAGTACAATTTATTTATAATTATAGGCGGTTAAAAGTTTTTGAAGTCAGAGAGAGAGTGTGTGTGTAAAAATTGCCTTTTCTCAAAATCGTAAATGTTCATGAAAAATCTTTGGGGTTTTTTCCATTTTTTTCCAGTGTTCCAAACAAACTGGAAAATGAAAATTTTAGGGGGGTTTCAGTGGAAAAAGAAATAAATGGGTCCTAAAGGGTGGAGGTATGAGGGTGGCAATAGGAAAATTAAAACAAACAAACAAATGAAAAAATGTTAATCCAAGCATTGTCTAAAATGAACATTTTTATAGATGTTTTTTGCAAAACTGTTTGAACACAAATCGTTCCTTTCCAAAACCTGCAGAATGAAAATCACCTTAACGTTTTCTAATTTATTTGGCTTTGGTTTTTTACAAAAACTGTTTTCCATTTTTGACCAACTCTATTCACAATATTTTCCATTCATCCCAAAGAACTTAACAACCTACATATAGCCAGCCCTGCCTTCACCCATCCCTCCCTTGTGTTAATCATAGAATCATAGAAGTTTAGGCTTGGAAGAGACCTCAGGAGGTCATCTAGTCCAATCCCCTGCTCAAAGCAGGACCAACATCAACTAAATCATCCCAGCCAGGGCTTTTGTCAAGCCGGGCCTCAAAAACTCTACAAATGGAGAGTCCACCACCTCCCTAGGTAACCCATTCCAGTGCTTCACCACCCTCCTAGTGAAACAGTGTTCTTAATATCCAACCTAAACCTCCCCCACTGCAACTTGAGACCACTGCTTCTTGTTCTGCAATCTGCCACCACTGAGAACAGCCAAGCTCCATTCTCTTTGGATCCCCCCCTCCCCTCTTCAGGTAGCTGGAGGCTGCTATCAAATCCCCCTCACTCTTCCCTTCTGCAGACTAAATAAGCCCAGTTCCCTCAGCCTCACCTCATAAGTCATGTATCCCAACCCCCTAATCATTTTCATTGCCCTCCGCTGGACTGTCTCCAATTTGTCCACATCCCTTCTGTAGAGAGGGGACCAAAACTGGACACAATATTCCAGATGTGGCCTCACTGGTGCCAAATAGAGGAGAATAATCACTTCCCTTGATCTGCTGACAGTGCTCCTACTAATACAACCTAATATGCCGTTGGCCTTCTTGGCAACAAGGGTACACTGCTGACTCATATCCAGCTTCTTGTTCACTATAATCCCCAAGTCCTTTTCTGTAGAACTGCTACTTAGCCAGTCCATTTCCAGCCCATAGCAGTGCATGGGATTCTTCCATCCTAAGTACAGGACTCTGCACTTGTCCTTGTTGAACCTCATCAGATTTCTTTTGGCCCAATCCTCCAATTTGTCTCGGTCATTCTGGACCCTATCCATACCCTCCAGCATATCTACCTGTCCTCCCAGCTTAGCGTCATCTGTGAACTTGCTGAGGGTGCAATTCATCCCACCATCCAGATCCTTAATAAAGATGTTGAGCAAAACCAGCCCCAGGACTGACCCCTGGGGCACTCCACTTGACACTTCCTGCCAACTAGACACCAAGCTGTTGATCACTAGTCCACAGAGGGTGAGATTTTAACTCCCCCTCCCCCCCCAGGGCAGGCTTGCAAAAGAGCAAGGGGACGTAAGGTGTATCACAGGTATCACTGCAAGGAAGACAGCAGGATCCAAGAGCCTCCACAGGTGGGAAGTCACCTCTGGGATGGAGGGCAGCAGCCAGGCAGGCTTCATGCATTATACCGCGTACATGAGTTCACAGGAGGGGAAGTTTTGACCAAGGATACTAGGGTTAACACCCTTCTTTTCTGAAAAACTTCAAGGGAGCCACAAACAGCGGATAAAACCTCAGGCTTACATTTTTTTAAACGGCTAGTGATTTTCTGTGCCCAAGTTGAGATGCTTTAGAAAGGGGGCCCAATTCTCAGTAATTGCCGAGCACCCAGCCTCTGAAAACCAGGCCTCTTTAAGGAGTCTGAAGCTAGGCTCCAAAAATCACTAACTTTTTATTAAATTTAGGCCACATGTCAGTCTTTAATGTCTCATCTGAAAGATCCCCACAGAGGATGAAGGTCCAGCGGAGTGCCGGTGTGACAATTAGACCACTAGGCAATCAAGCCCCTTCCCTGGCATCCGAACAGCTCCCCACACTCCGTCACGCTGCATTTTAGCTGTGTGCTGGCCGTGACAGCATAGAGCATGTCCACAGCTATGTAATGTTTTGCAAAGCCAACCTGGCATGAGGGGAAGCGGAATCCCCATGGAGCTCATTTAAGCATGACAGAGTCCATCTCTTTAAATCCGATTTGGGAAAGTGGAGTCAAATGAACAGCTCCTCTTCCTGTTCTGGCCAAGCCTGTGGTTTTCCGAGGCACGGGGAGGAGGGGACACATACCTTCGGAATTGTCTTTATGGATGGGAATTCATCAGGATTTATTTTCTCAAGGCTCATGGCTTGTCACAAGGCCTTTTAAAGTCATAAGGCTGAGGAGGATAGGGAGAGAGAGAGTTTTTTTGGTGTTATTTTTGTTAACATAAGAAATGTTGAGTTAGTCATTCCTATCTCGTAAGCGAATGATTATAAAGCCACTTGGATGTTCTCATTCGCTGAGGTCTGGAACAAGTGGGGGGGAGTCAAAGGGTGAAAGACTCTCTTGGTACTGAGGACAGCCTTGACCCATGTCTGTGAGTCCTTGTAGAGCCTGCAGCTCTCTGGAGAACCTGGGTGGTTTTTATAGCATGCCTGCTTTCTGTCCTTTATTCTATGCATGGATCTGATCAGCCACTGCCATCTCTTGGCCCACTTCACCACTGCTCTGCCAGCGTGAAGAGGATGAGACGTCCCCGCTCGTTCTTCCCTGGGGGCAGTGTTTTACACTCGCTTTGCACAGCTGTAAATGGCTGCACAAGGGGAAAAGCAAGGGAGAATCAGGCCCATAAGCCTGCCATCCAGCTACTCGTGAACATTCAGCTGTCTACATGCCAATTATGGGAGAGAATTTGCCCCCTCACCAGCGGTATAACAGCACAGAGAGCTATCTAATAGCTATGTCTATGGAAAGCATGGCAACATGTTATGCTGTATTGAGGACTGTATTGAAATAGCTATCAGTTTAAAAGTAGAGTTCCTGGTTCTGATTGCAGGCTCCAGAGTGTGATCTGGGCCCAGCAGCATTCAGGCTGGAAATAGCCAGCTTAAAGCAAGATGGGATGCATTGTGCCGCTGTTTTAGGGAGCAGCCTGTTTTCTCGCTCTCTGGTTTTGGGTTCCTGTGTGAACATGTTCTGAATTCTAAGCAATAAAGTAGTATTACACTGCAGCATTCCAGCAAGTGTATTTATGTTTTTATCTAACTTTTCTGTGGGTACGCTGAGAACAAATGTCATTCAGGGTCAAATCCTGCAGCCCTTACTCAAGCAAAACTCTCATTGACTTCAGTGGGAATTCTAACCAAAAAAGGATCTCCTACTACAAGGTCATGAATAACTTAATGTGATTTCACACCATTCCTTCCACTATAGTGTGACATGGAGCAAAATATAGTACCTCTTGATAGGATATTACTAATAACATTTGTGGGTAGTATTGTGCTTCCTGAAAGAATAGCACTGTATAATCATAAATATCAAAATAACCACCAATGGTGTTGGAAGGCATATTAACCCTTGAGCACCAGGTCATAAATCAACATCTAACTATTAGTGGTCAGGAGAAAACCTTTCCTGGGGGCAGACTATCCCATAACTGCCTATTACAGCATTTTCTTCTTTGAAGTAGCAGGGCCTGGCCACTGTGTGACAGGCTACTAGGCTATATGGGCCAGTATGACAATTCCCATGCTTCCAATGTTACCCCCAATGTCACAACTCCACATAGTATCACAGCACCTAGTCTGATGTGAATCATAATGTATACTATGAGCCCAATCTTGCACCCACTGAAGATCTTTTCCCAAAGCCCATTGAAGTAAATGGAATAATTCCCATGGACTTAAAAGGGGTTTGGAATAGGACGGTAATGTCTCCGAGTAATACGGTTATTCCTCCTTGTAAGTTGCCCTCTCTATTACAGAGCAACATGGTACCACCCCTCCTAACAGAGGGCCCAATTCTGCAACCCTTACTGACGTTGCATAGGACATGCTTCTGCAAGCAATCTCGCTTACTACAATTGGGCTATTCACCGGAGTGAGCACTCCACCGTGTGAGAGAGGGGTGCAGAAAAGGGCCCCGAATGTTACTGTATGGTTATTTGCTTCTGCTTGACATTTTATTTTAGGGGTTTAATTTTTACAATATTATCACAACCCCCAAAAATCAACAGTTCTGAGCTAGTCCCATATCTCCTCTGCTGCCATCGTGAGACTGGCTTAAAAGATCGGGGGGTTAAAAAACATTGGGAGTGGAGGGTACTTGGCTTTCTGTGTTTTGAACCTTTAAGGTTCACATTTGCAAGCTTTTCTTCACAACCATGAGGGCGAGAAAAAGTGAAAAGTCTCACAAAACCCCATGACTCCAACAGGTGGGGCTTGAAGGAAAACAGTAGTATCATGAGACTTGCAATACATTCAGGAGAGTTGGTGACACCAGTTTTTATCTTTTTTGATCCCTGACTACTTCACAACAGGGACCCCAGCATTTCTGAGAGCCACCTCAGCTCATGGTGAGGTTATTTAATTTAGGAAACAGACACTTAAGCTGCTCCCACCATAACACACAAACAGCTAGATTGAGACTCTAGATCTTTGCCCTGAATAAGGAGCAACGGAGTCGCTGTGGCACTCCAGAAACAGCCCTGGGGGTGACTCAGAGAGATACAATTTCCTCAGTTGTTCCTCTCTAATTCCTGACGGGGCAATAATTTACTGAAGCACTTCATAGGGTGCAACATTCTTCCCACTTTGTCCCAGCTCAGATGCACTGATGAAAGCTGCGCCTAACCCTCACCAATCTCCTCTCACCAAGGCATGCTCCTCCCTCACCCCACACACACACACATACCCCTCCACCACACACAGAGAGGTGATCTGGGTGGGCTGCACGACAGCAAAGGAAAGGCAACTCCCAATGGCATTGCACTTCATTACCCTACCCACCAATATAAGGGACCGTTACAGTCCTGGAAGAGAGTAGGAGAGGCTACCAAGCTGTGAAGCCCGCAGCTTCCAACTGAGCTTTGACATTGGATCCCAAGAGAGAATGACTCCTACAAGTCAGCTCCTGGTTGGATGCTGCCCAGTGAGTTAACTCACAGTATCGTGACCCCTAACAGGCCACTCAGCATGCTGAGCTACATCTACTATTCACAGCACCAGAGGAGTACAGTTGCCAAAGAGTCTGCAAGGGGTTCAGGGAAGTCCTGCTTCAGTATGTGGTCTGCATGTGGATTGAGGCTCCGAGGTCTGGGCAGGACCCCCTCTGTCTTGCCAACAGGTCATGCTGTCCCAGGTCACTGATGAAATGGACTGCCTGGTTCCAAGCCAGCCTTTGGTACCAAGCTCTCTATCATCGTGTCTTTAACGGCGGTGAGACTCACCACTGCGTCGCCTCCTGCTGTCGTCCTGGGAATTCTCTCTTTCACAGCCTTGGAGCACCCTCTGCAGGCCCCTGTCTTGACCAGCCAGGCCCCCATGTCCCTCCCAGACCCCGGTGCCCCTTTCCACTGGGGTTCTGCCCCTTGCAGTACCCCTACAGTCTTGGTGGGTTTCCCCTCCCCAGAGAACCCCCATCCCCCTCCCCACCTCGCCTCAGTCTTGGCTACTGCCAGTCCCCATCTGGGCCCCGCTCACTGGGGCAGACTGCAGTACGATTGCCACTCATCACTGGCAAGGAGGGTTTGGGCCTGCTGCCTCTGCCTACCTGTGGGCTGCCCTCTGCAAGCCCAGTGCCTTTTGGCCTTGCACTAGGCCGGGGGTTTCCAGGTCAAAGCTTCCCAGCTCCTCTTGCCTTCCCCCAGCCCTGCTCCACCTTAGGTACCCACGCACACTCCCCAGCAGTCAGACCCTTCTCCCTCTAAAAGCAGGGAGAGAATCTCAGAGTGCCTGGCTCACAGCCCTTTTCTAAGGGCCAGCTGTGTTCTGTTCGGGGCATGGCCCCAGCTGAGCCTGCTTCCCCAATCACAGCCCTCTCCTGGGCTGTTCTAAGCCCTTTAAGGCGGGAGCAGGGCGAGCACCTCACTACAATGTCCCAGAATCCATCTCCCTGCTAGCATGTGGCAGCAACAGTGTAATCAGAAGCAAAGCACTCAGAGGCCAGAGTACAGGAAGGCTCCTCTGCAGATGGTCTATACACGTTAGCACTTCTCCACGAACAGAAAGGCTGTCCATATCCTTGTGTCTCTCACCCATATTGATCAGCAACAAGAAAACCTCAAGGGTCAAATAATCCAATGTCTGGGTGTTTATTTTAGCCCTTTGTGTCTGTGAAACTAGAATTTAGGTCTCCCAGCTGTCACCTCTCTGCTGATACTCCCAGTCTTTCCTGCTTCCAGATGAGCCAAAAAACACCATCAGGATAAACCTCTCTCATGGCATGCTGGGTTCCCAAGCCTGCTGGGCCCAAGGGAGTAGAAGTAGTGTGAAAATAGGAAATAATGAACAATGTTAAGCCAATTTTTTCCAGTCTCAGAAATGCTTCGGCTCAGGTTTGGTTTGAGTTTCAGGAGTGAGTGTTAACAGGGAGGTTTTCTTTCAGCCAGCCTGGCTCACTCATCCTGTGTGTGGTGCAGGGAAGAGGGTATAAACAAGAGGAATAGAATGGAGTTAACAAATGGAAAATTTAGGGTTTCATAAATTCAGTGATCTTAAGGCCAGAAGGAACTATTAGGATCATTGATTCCACAGCCTCGGGAGGTTGGGTCCCTTCTAACCCTATGATTCTGATCCCCGGACATAATACAGGCCACAGAATGTCACCAAGTGATTCCTGCATCAAGCCCATAACTTCTGGATGAGCTAGAGTATGTCTTTCAGAATGTCTCCAGAACATGATTTAAAAACTTCAAGTGATGGAGGCTCTACCATAACCCCATGCTAACCTGCTTGACAGTGAGAGCTTCATGGGGAAAACTGGTTTCCGAGGAAGACCCATCTCTTAGGACCTTTAGTAAATGTACCATACATAGGGAACGCTGGCCAGGAGGTACATTGGGTGACTTAATAATTCTTTTCCATCTCTTTTCAATATGCTTATATGTGGCTGATCCAAATACCTTTGGAGTCAATGGGACTTCCCATTGATTTGGGTAGGCTTTGGATCAAGTCAACTGATCCCTAATCCTGCCATCCCATCCCTGCCCGGACCGAAGCCCATTGTTACTCTCAACGCCTGCACCAGTCTGCAGAAGCTTCGTACAGGTCCAGTTGGCTCCTGAAGGCCAAGTCCCTTCTTTAATAGTCCAAAACCACAGGATGCCAACTAATTGCTTCTTGAATGACCCCAGTATTACAGGCTCAACCATCGTGGCTGGGAGGCCATTCTGTGCATTACGGTGCCTCATACTTCCTGACATCTGGTTCCAATTTACTCTCGCTTCAGTTTCTATGGAAGCTCAAGTGACCTCTTACCTGTGTTAAGGTATAAATAATACATAGGGTAAATGTTACCCACAGCACTCTGATCAGGGCTGCTGCTTCAACTAAAGCCTTTTCTTGGGGGTTGCTATCACAAGAACCCCTACTCAGCCTCTTTGCCGATTCAGGTTAGACCATTAACCACCATGACCAACTCTTTCTAAGGACCCCCATTCTCTCCCTCCACTCTGCTGCCCCCCTACATAGATAGATTAGGTTCTTTTATGGCCCCAATCCCCATAGGATCTGAGCGCTGCACAGTCATCAATGCATTGCTCCTCACAACCTCCGTGTGAGGTAGGGCAGTGCTTTTATCCCCATTGCACAGATGGGGAACTGAAGCACAGAAAGACTAAGGCTGATTTCAATGGGAGCTGGGCACCTCAGTACATTTGAGGATCTGGGCCTAAGTGATTTGCCCAAGAACAAAGAGGAAGTCTGTGTCAGAGCAGGGAATTGAACCCAGCTTTCTGGCTAGCACCCAAACCACTCAGCCATCCTTTTTCTATCCACTCTTTTTGCTGCCATCTTGGTGGCTCTGGTTGGCTGCTTCCCTCAGATCACTGATTCCATACCCCTTTCCGAACCATGACCCCTCACGCACCCGTTGTTTCCTAACCACTGTCGTTGGCCAATTCCCCTCACTGGTGGTTTTTCTTATGGCACCTCCAGCCTGCCACCTTCAAAATCACTAGGGCTACCTCCTGCAGCACAGCACCGTGCTGAGGTTTTGCTTTAATACCGGCTCAGGAATGGGCACCCTCCGTTCAGTCATCACTTGTGAAACAGGCTTCTCAGGTGTCCACACAAATAACCAGTCCTGGGCTCAAGACCTTAAGAGCCCTAACAAAATACAGAATGCAAACGTAGCCAATCACCATTGCTTTTCAAGGACAGTGTGATGGGGCAAGGCCAGATGGCTACAATAAAGTACTGAGAAACAGGTATGTTAGCCCCAGGCTAAACAAATCCCTAGGACCATGGTAACCAAATGGCAGTTGCTCCAGGTTAATCAAGGCACCTGGAGCCAATCAAGACCTT